>NC_048418.1:23865646-24020198 GCF_013103735.1 Etheostoma cragini | reverse complement strand
GGAAAAAGGCTGCAATGAAACAAAGAGTGAAAAATTTAAAGGGGTCTGAATACTTTCCGTACCCACTGTATACACACATAAATACATATGTTTTGGCAATAAACTCAAAAAGTTCCTGGTAGATCCTCCTGTGGAAATGCACCGTATGTTGTGTCCTGCCAAACAGCAGTGGCCTGCTTGCAAATGGGAACCAACGTTTCAAAGGAAATGGAGACGGCATGCGTTTGAGATAATGGTATCATTTTTTTGCGTTTGTGATGAGACCTCATGAACATCTCCAAAGGTACACATCCATGCACAATTTTTATTATGCATCACACCTACTGTCTGCTATGAACCATAGTCAGTAGGATGAGGAGCAATGTCCTGTTGTTCAATTCAACCCAAATACCGCAACGTTTTCTTTTTGTAAAGCATAAAACTGAACAATGGGCCACAGGTGTTTATAGATGATTACTGCACTGAACATATTGTTACGTGTCGGATGCTGAAAATGAATATTCAGTCCATTAAGACACTTTGTCTCTCCAGTTGTGTAACTAATAGATATAACAGCCAGAAAACACAACAGCTGCAGCTCAGATACATGCCTTCCCTGTGCGTGGGTCATTATCACACAGTCCTCATTACCGTTCTCATTGTCTGTATCCGCGCTGTTAATGAGCTAATAATTCTCACTCTGAATCTACTAAGCCTCTTTTTTCATTATTTTGTGGTGATGCTAGGGTTGGATAATACAAAATATATACAGTAATATCTCTTAGTAATTCCTGCAGTAATTTCTCAACTTTTTTGGCCTTGGACCGCCCAAAATTAAAGTATACATGGACAACCTTATAACTGGTAACAGACACAAACTATGAGCCGTATCTAAGTATCCAGTATTTCACTAGAGCGACAGCAAAAATTGTGAAAATTATATTAATAACACAATAACATTTTTCTTCAACATATTTTTTTTTCTTATATCTTTTAATAATTCAATGACCACTGAAGTTTATCTTGAAACCCCTTGGTCCCCCCAATGGGTTTCAACCCCCACATTAGGAACTACTATCTTCATGAATTGTGGGAAATGTCGCAAATCAATTACCTCTGTTTCATTTGTTAGTAATATTGGATTTTTTAAGATTGTGATAAAGTAGCATGACTTGTCAGATCATTGTCTGGCTTTGCCAATATGTATCTATCAGCAATTTGCATTAATAGTAGCCAAATTGTTAGTTTTAAAACGGGCCTGGGCGGTCCGATGGTGGCACCCTACTGAATAGAAGGCCAGTTCTTTTAAGTAACCCACCATAGAAGCTGTAGTTTAGGGAGTGTTATAAATCTAAGATGAAACTGACAGAAGGGTGAGACAACAGAAAAAACTTGTCCACCTTTTTTTGTTTTTCTTAACTCTATTTCACATGTTAACATTTTCAGTTTTATATTAAACCATATCTGACATCTTAACACTGGAACAGGTTTAACCCCTTCTTTTTCGCCTTCTTTCCCTCTATGCCCCACTGACTCCCTCTTGTTCAGTCAGAGTGAGAGTTGAGCTCTAGCTTGTCCTGACATGAGATGTACGTCTAATACTTGATTTACCTGATCAGTTCAGAGCCAAATATTCTAAAGAAATGTGGAACATTTAGAGACAGACTAGTGAGGGGGCAAGGAACTAAAGAACAGCATCAAACAACTTCAGAAGGGGTCATGTTCACAGGCTCCATCATTAGAAATGGGGAACTTTAGATATCACCAGACAGACTCTTCCTCCAGCTGCTCATGCTCCTAAACTCAGTAAGAAGGACCTTGATTAGAGAATCAACATCTGAGCCCTTGGAGTTGGCTGTGATCCCTCTGGAAAGAAAACAGTCAGCGCAGCTCTTCATAAGTCCGCGCTACATGGCAGAATGGACAGAAGGAGTCAGCAACAGCAAGCCTGGGTAGGGAAGACTCTGCATCAAAGACTTTTGTCAGAATCAAACTCCCTAACTTAAAAGTAATCAAGTAATTAATCCAAAGTGCTACATCTGAAGGAAAGCAGGTACAGCTTTTTAACCATTTAACATAAACCCTGCTGTGAAGCACCGGGGTGGCAGTTACCTGGATGTTTTTAAGGCCAGTGAGAAGATTGATTGGAGCAAAAGAGGTCAGACCAATCGGCTGCAGGGTGTCAACAACTGTCTTGACTGGAATGTGTTTATGCTCCAACATGGCTACTGGAAAATCAGTTCATGAATCGGGAACCAGAGTCCTTGAATCTCATTAAGAGATTGTGTGGAATGACATGCAAATGTCTAATTACAGATGCTCCCCTTTCATCATAAGTCAGCTCACGAACGCCCCTGACGAAGAAAGCAATCAACGTCTTTAGCGTGCCACTTCAAAATCATAAAGACGGAGAGCAGAGAGAGGAAGAGAGTACTAAAATACTTGTAGACCTAAAAACTCTTCATTCTCTACTGAATTGCCTCTTAGTTTTTTCATTCGTCATTTGTGATGAGTCCCATAAATCAGAAAACCAAGGCTCCATTCCAAACTTACTTAGTCTCCCCCAGATGGAGGCAGCAGCTGACTCAGTCAAGTCAAACTCTGTGAAATGCTGTGAAATTGGAGTGAGTATAGGAAAACAATTCTGGAAGTTAGTATGAGCCATACAATAAGTGGCAATTTTATTTCCGTTGAGCCCTATAAACCCAAATTCTACATGGTATGATGAGCCGCCCTTTCCCTGTAAATGGAAGGTACATTTCCAAAAGACTTAAAATTGAGCTGTATGCTAAATGGAGCAAATTTTCTCACACGCTTTCTTTTTTGTGTGTTCGATGATACATTACATTTGACAGTTGTAAAGTTAAATCCTGGATTTTTAGCCTTTTTAAGCTTGTTTGGGACTCATTTCAGCATAGAAAGAGGGACATCGCCTTGTCTACGCTCTTTGAAGACACTTGCATTTTAATTGTAATATGACAAGCTCTGAAACAGCACTAATGGCTGGATTTATTTTTGTTCTTTCTGCTTGTGCTGCCAAACAATGTGCATTACAGTGCAGACTGAATGTTTTTGTCTGAAACTTAAAGAGGAAATAAATGATCTAATCTCAGAAAATAATATTGCACAAACAAATGAGACAGCAATGGCAGTCACAAAAAAAGTAAGGAGAAAAAAGTTTACATTAAATTATGGGTGTTAACATGACGTTACACATCTAGACATGCGCACTTGTTTGGTGAAAATTAAAGAGCAACATTTGCCACTTTCAGTGGCTTGCATAAGATTACACACCCATGCTAAAGTTTATTAAAAAGAGGAATACAAAACATCTATCTACATCTATCTACCCATCAAAAATAGGAAAATCCATCCTTTTAAGGACACCAATTTTCTTTGTGAATGAATAATGTATCGTGAATAAATAAATGTTCTTCCTTAAAATTCAGGGGGCATAAGTATCCACCCCCCTATGTTAATTTCCCATAGAAGCATAGGTATTTTAAAAGCCAGTTATTTCATGGATCCAGTTCCTATGCATCCTGATAAAGTTCCCTTGGCCTTTTGGAATTAAAATTGAAAGTTTTCAATGACTGCTTCTCTGATTGTTCTTTGTAACAAACTTCTAGCGCATCAGACCGTGCTAGTGTGGAAAAGTATAAAATGTGCAGTATTGCAAATGAAAAATTGAATTAAAGATATAAACAAAACCGCTACTTTCTTCATTACATAGGCTGTGAGTTCAAAGTTCTTGATGATTAAGACTAAGATGCGATTGAAAACCCTAGAAAGCTTGTAAGTTTAGTTAAGACTGACAGTGAGATGCAGTTGAGCCAAGTCTTACAGTCTTCTTGAAGTCTGTGCAAAGTGGTTGAGCCTTCATTATGAAGACTGTACTCAACAAAAAGCTAGAAATTCATTTTCAACTACATCGTATGGTCTTCTTGATGCGGTAGAAAAGTCTGAAGACCGTGACATGTCATCGAGCTTTCAAGTGCAAAACCTGCCTTCCGACTATATTTCATCTTGTGTACTGTCAGGTGGACTATCTATTACAGTAATTGGCTTGCTGTTTGCTTTTGGAAATCCTGTGTTCAAAGTTGTTATCTCCCATTTGAGCTCCAAACATCTCTCAGAGAGACAGAAAATGTACAGTACAGTCTATAATTCCCCAAAAATCTTGGATCTCTTGAAAATCCATCATCTGAAGCCTGCAATTGCTTTAAAGCAGCGATGCATACCGGCCATGTTTGGAGTGGACTCATAGGGATGACAAGTGTTTTTTCTCAGTGGGTCTCCGTGGAATGACTCCTTGTAGTTAAAGATGAGTAGCTTGTTTTCATTGAACAGGCTCCAAAATCGAAAGGGCTGTCTTTGTGTGAGTGGATGTGGATGTGCAGTGTTTCTGCTCTGTCAGATGCAAGGCAACAAACATTAGATCAGAGGGAGCAATAATAGACGGCAGCGTCAGGAGACTTTGATCACACAGCGAACAGCAAAGGGCCGGGCAGCAATCCGAGCAACAGAACGAGTTTGGATTTTCAGACTAATGCTTGCTCGAAAATCACACTTTTAATCAGAGCTGGAAGATACTGGTTCCGTTGGTAACCCGTGTGCGTGTGCGTGTGTGTGCGTGTGTGTGCGTGTGTGTGTGTGTGTGTGTGTGTGTGTGTGAGAGATCTGCAACTCATCTCATTTTTAAGACTGGTGTGTCTTTCCTTCTGCGACATTAACCAGCACAATATCCAGGTCCATCCTTCCAAAGAACCTCCATCAAGAGCAGACGGCGTGAGTGAGACATGAAGATAACAAGGTGTGTGTGTGTGTGTCTTTTGTATGTCAGCTGGAGATTGTTATCCATGTTAAGACATTTAAAGGTTGCAAAAGGGCAGAAATGTGGGGCATCTATTGTCTGACCGATTAATTTTCCTCATATTCAGAGTTTTGTAACAGTCGCTGCTGCCGATGAGATTAATTTTCCAGAGACGTCACTGAACTCTTTTATCTCATTTTATTTAATGTCACATTAGATATATGTTGATCACAAAAAGATTCACTGCGGTACAGCAAGGCGGGCACAGAGAGACAGTTAATGCTCGATTCTACTGCAGTGTCCTCATTGAGTTACCAACAATAACAAATATTAAACACCTCAATAATAAGGAAAATGGAACAATCTTTAGTCCACGTGATTGCCTGTGTATGTGTTTGAGGTGCAAAGTACAAGAAAATTCACTTTACAGGTTGAGCTAATCAAGCATCAAACTGCTTGATTGTACGAAATAAGAAATCAGCCAACAGTGTAACTAAGAGCCGGCTCATTTGGGTTTGATTGTTTTCAAGAATACTTGTCACCATGGAGATTACTTCCAAAGTGGCATGTTTTACAAAAAGTCTGCGATAAAGCTAAATCGTAGCTGTTCATAAGTTCGGAGGGGATCATTACAGTGTTGCACAGGAACGTGATTAAAAATGGACATTAAAGAAAATATGGCAGACAAAGTTGACTCATAAAGAAGCATTTAATGTAGTATTAAGGAAAAAGTTTGACACTTTGAGCAATGTTGGGCTGCTCAATTGGGGAAAAAATCATAATCACAATTATTTTTGGTCAATGTTAAGATAACGACAATTCAACACGATTATTCTTTTTGAACTTTTGGGGAAATTTTGTACAGAACAGTTAAACAAATCAACAGAAAAAAAACGTGAAATTTCCCTTAATACTTTTCCTGTTGAACTTGTTGAATTCCCTGTCAGAACACAAAAGAAGTGTTTGCTTTCAAAATGTAATGTGCAAAATAATTGTTAAAGTAACTGTTTTCCAAAATGTCCATCTTTTCCTTTTACATAGCACATTACATATTTCTGTCTTTGTGTATCATAACCAGGCTGGGTGGTGCGTCTGCCACCCTTCTCTCTCTCAGACCCTGAGTGAGAACATTTTGGACGGAGTGAGACACTCGGAGCAGGAGCTCCTTCAGTCCAGCTCTGTACTCTTTTCGGATCAGGCAGTAGAGCACCGGGTTGAGACAGCTGTTAGCGTGAGCTAAGCACACAGTCAGGGGGAAGGCGTAGGCCTGGGCGTTGTAGAAGGCTTTACTAAAGGGCACCAAGTCAAATTTGATCAGCACCCCCCACAGGGTAAGAGCCTGGTTGGGTAGCCAGCAGATGAAGAAGGACAGGACTACGATGGTGACAGAACGGGTGACTTTGGAGCGGCGGCGGAGGCGTCCTCTCTCAGACTCGGACCGCTCCGGGACACTCGCGTTGACCATGCTGCCTACGATGCGCCGTCTCAGGATGAACTTCAGGAGCAGGAGGTAGCACACGGAGATGACAATCAAGGGAACTACAAATCCCAGGAGGACTTTCTGTGTTTGATAGAGTCCGAGCAGGACCTGAGGATCCCAGTGGCTTGAATCGGAGTCTGAGAAGCGCACTAAGCACAGCTCGTCATCTGTAGACACCTGGAAGCACAACAACATAGAGGTTGCAAACCCGGACAGAAAGCACAAAGCAAATGAAATAGGGCTGGGTTTAACGAGATTTAAATCGATTTTGATTTGAATGATCCAATATCGGTTCATACAATCCACAATCGATGTCTGTCTGCGAGGGAAAGACTGGAATGGCCATTCAAATTCACTGACTGTAGAGTCTTGAGAGCTGCACTTTATTGTGTGTTCACGTTAAATAATAAGTGCATTAATGTAACTGCTTTGAGTCAATTCTTCATGTAAACATTGACATTTTGAGTAATGTAACAGGTTACAGGAAACCTTGTACAATTGTAGAATCTCTTTCATACCCAAATTGGCATTGAATTGGAACTGTAATTGCATTGGGACCTTCGAATCGAAACCATTTGGGAAATCAGTGGCGATACCCAGCCCTAGAATCAAATCGGGGGTCAGTCTGAATTCAACCCACCTGGACTGTGGTGGAGTAGAGAGCATGAGGCAGCGTCACCACCAGTGACACCACCCAAATGGTTAAACTGGCCCATTTGGCACGAGCAGTGGCAATGCTCGGGCTGCCCATCTTCAGAGAGGTAACTAGGGAGTGGTAGCGGGTCACGCTCATGGCGGTGAGGAAGAAGACGCTGGCGTACATGTTCAGCGTGGTGACCGAGCTGACGATCTTGCACATGACCCGGCCAAAGGGCCAGCGGAAGTCCAGCAACGTGTCCACGGCCCAGAAGGGCAAGGTGAGGACAAACTGGAGGTCTGTCAGGGCCAGGCTCATGACGAAGCAGTTGATGGAGGAGTGGTGATGGCCCCGGTGGCGGGAGTGAAGCAGGAAGAGGGCCAGGAGGTTACCCACAAGCCCCAGAACACAAACCACCAGGTAGACCAGGGCAATGACAACTCGTACCTGCAGTTGTGGAAGAAGTACTCAGAGTAGGCTATTTTAACTATGTGGTATTAGTAAATGTAAATGTGCTGTATTTATATAGCGCTTTTCCAGTCTTAACAACTGCTCAAAGCGCTTTTACATCTACAGGAAACATTCACCATTCACACACATTCATACACTGGGGCCGGGGCTGCCGTACAAGGTGCCACCTGCTCATCAGATAAACATTCACACACATTCATACTCCGATGCACAGCACCGGGGGCAACTCGGGGTTCAGTGTCTTGCCCAAGGACACTTTGACAATGACTGCAGGGGCAGGGATTGAACCACCAACCTTCCGATTGGCAGGCAACCTCTCTACAACTGAGCCACAGCCGCCCCTTAGGTACTTTTATTCATCTGTTACAAGTTAAAGTAAAAATAAGTATCACCAAGAAAATGTGCTTTAAGTATTATCATCATTATTATTATTATTATTATTATTATTATTAGGGTTCAAACCACGAAGCGGTAGAACCCTTCTGTTTCTCTGTTTTAGTTTTTTGTTGTCTGGCATGCCGGCTCAAATTCCTGTGAGCTGGAATTAGCTAGAAACACGAAACATGGGGGAATAACTGGAAATGGTGGTACTTCTATAGAATTATGAACCCAATGAGCCACATGGTGGCGCTGTAATTAAGGCTTCAAAACACAAACTTTGTAAGGCCACCCCCCCCACTGTAAGTCTGATTGACTTGAAATTTCTCACACAGGTGCAGCTTGATGTGCTCTACAAGAAAGCCTCGAGGATCATTAAGGTCCGCTTGGAAAATGTTTCCACCATTTTGAATCTTCTGAAAAAATACATTTTTGAGATCTCCTCCTACACCGTGGCTCCGGTCGCCTCCAAATGTTTAATGAGTAATCAATGGATTAAGCTTGTGTAAACAGTTGGTAAAGCATGTCCATATCTCAGTTACTTTTCAAGTTATTGACCAATGAACTTCAAAAAGGGGCGTGGCTATCGACATAAATGAACACAAATCAGCAACCATAACACCAATCATCACAAAACTCCCATTATATGTTCAGATAAGTACACCAGATATACCCCCTACAGTTTTATATACATATGCAACTAGGGGGCGGTACAAGCACAAGATAGGTGATTGGCATTACACACATTTGACTATAAATCATATATTAATGGTCCATTCATCATACATCTCTCAGGATATGTCCTAATAAGAACCTGGACCACGCCCTGAAAGATTCATTCAAATTAATCACCAGGGGGCAATGCAGAAAAATCCTCACATTTTATAAACTGGATTGATCAAAACAGTTGTCAATCAACTACGAGTTTAATCTGTTAATCATTTTCATCTGTGGTAACTTGTAGGCCGGTATATTGTTGGGAAGTTTAATTTATAATATAACGGGGTTTTAAATAATATATTTTGTGTGCAAAAATCTTTATTTGTAAAGTCACATTAGTGGAGTAAAAAAGTAGTGGAGTACCTCAAATGTGTACATTAGTAGAGTACTTCTGCGGTCTGTCAAACACATACAAGGGCATCTTGGACCTAAATGGTCACACAAGTGCACACAAGGAAATTCAAAAAGTCCAAATACAACATACACTCTAAGCACTTTCTTACAGGCGAGTCATACTGAATGCATTTTAATTACTGTCCATCTGGACTTGTACATTGTTAACTCCACCTACTGCCAGGTTTGCGCCGTCTGCGTGCAGGTCCAGCGAGGACTCCTTGGAGAGGATGAGGAGCCAGCAGTTGAGTGACAGGTTCAGAGCTGCGAGGTTAGAGGCTGCTCCCGTGAGGCTGACCACTCCGGAGATGTCGTCCTCTTCTCCTCCGCACACGTTCAGGGGCCCAGGGGGCCCAGGGGCGCTGCTGTTGCTCTGCATGCTCCTGCAGAGGGAAACAAGAGTTCAAAACCAGCTACGGCAGCGTTCCCGTCTTCTTCACGGCTAACTTCTAGAGTGTGGGTGCACAGGTGAGGACGCATAAACCCCCATCTTCTTCTTTATGTATTAAGTTCTGTTCAAAGCCTCAGAGTTGCATGAGTTATCCGAGTTATTTGTAAGCTTACTCGGATCGTATCCGTGTCAGCTTACTTGGGAGAGTCCAGCTGAAGTCTGTCGTGATGCAAACGCATCTTCTGATGCTGACAGCAGGCTGACGCTTTTATACTCGCTGCGCTCTCCTTCGCCGCTCCATGGCGCACTCCCGGAGCGCGCGCACGGAGGCTGCAACATCTATTACTACTATTGATACGATGATTATTACAGTGGGTACTGAACATTAATGAAGCTCCAATAGCTACACATGTTTTTGTTAAACTCAGATTGAGCCACTTATGTGCTCTGTTTACAGTAAAGGATCCAGAAAGGGAAATATGAGCAGTCTGATGCACTGCAAAAGAGCGTTTTCTGAATTGTCTTTGCTTATGGGTAAATGATTATTGTTGCTCATAAAACAGGATTTCCAAAGTGTGTTTCTGCTTTATTTAAATTGTGAGTATTTCATATGCTATAAGCTTGCTATTCATTGTTTTTCCATGCCATTTCCCTTTTGGATGGAGCAAGCTAATGTTATGTCCCAACAGCACCTGTAATAATTCTGCACATGATGTGTAGGTAAATGAATCAGGAGGGTGTTTTCAGAAAGGTTTCCTAAGCCTTCAAGGTGTTGTCACCGGGCGTCTGAAATGATGCACATCAGAGGAATTACAAATTAGATTTCAAACAGCTGTCAGTCTTTGTGAGGGAGCCGTGGAGACATAGGTGTGTGTGTGGGGGTGTTTGTGTGTTTCATTTTCATTCTTTATAGGTCACTGTCAGTGTTCACACAACGCACCGCTGTTGTCAGCTGTGCATGAGTTGAGCGAAAAGGAAAATGAGAATTTCAGGGCCACACTTTGTAATAATAGTGTTGTTTTGTTGTTGAAAGCAGTGGAGCTTACCATGCGCGATCATTCTCCTCTACTTTGTCAATTGGTAGCTGCTAGATGATTTTGGTTTTGAGTGCAAAACCTCAAATCCTGCCTGGATGTGGTAGGACTCTCTATAACATCAAGTGATCCTCCTTTGTCTTAATTGATCCGATTTAAAGTCCATTCAAGCCAACAGGAAGCTCTTTATTCTCATCCCTGTTTCTTTGTCCGGCTCTATTAGCAATCAGGAACGACCTGTAAAGAACTCAATTTGTTGCCATTTTCCTTTAATGTTTTACCAATACTGAGATGGATGGGAATGCAGACACGGTTAGTACCTCTCACTGTTCATTTGCATTCTGCTAAAGCTTTCTAAGACTCTTAATGAGGTAATTTAATTCTCACTTAAGGTTCAATTAGGTTAAAAAACAACGGGATATGGATGGAGCTATTCCTCCTGTCTACCCTTAACTGTGTCTATAGTCAAGGTGAGGTTGAGCATGTGAGAGAAAAGAAGTTTTGTTATTGTATGTGTGGAAGCGAACATAGTACAGTACATAGATTATGTCCAGATTTTATAAATGGAAGGATAAAGACTGATTATTATGAATAAGAATCAAAATCCTTACTTTTGTCTGCTGGCTAAAGTAAAGCCTTTTCTGAGAAGGCACGACTTAGAAAAGGCCATTCATGCTTTTATCAGTTCAAGGTTGGACTACTGTAACGCTCTGTGTGTGTGTCTGTGTGTGTGTGTGTGTGTGTGTGTGTGTGTGTGTGTGTGTGTGTGTGTGTGTCTCTATGTCGGTCTGAATCAGACGTCCATCTCACTCCTTCAACTTGTGTAAAATGCTGCAGCTCGCTTTATAATAAATACATCTAGACGTGCAAACATCACTCCCGTTCTCTACACCCTGCATTGGCTCCCGGTGCGTTTTAGAATAGATTTTAAGATTTTATTGTTTGTTTTTAAGGCTTTAAAGATTATTTGTCTGAAATTTTTACTTTGCGGGAGCACAACCGGTCACTGCGGTCTTCAAATCGGTTGGTTTTAGAAGTCCCAAGGTCCAGGTACAAACGGTGGGGGGGTCAGGCTTTTGCAGTTGGTGCCCCGAGACTCTGGAACAAGTTACCCCCCCCTCCCCTGATATTCGCACTGTTACAGATGTATTTACTCTATTTAGCTCCAAACTCAAAACATATCTGTTAGTCTGGCTTTTAATACGTAGTAGTGGTATGACAATTTCGTTCTTTTGTTTCTTTGTAACCTTTTCTGATTTTAGTGTTATTATGTGTTCACTCTTTCTATTGAATGATGTGATTTTACTCATTCAGTTAAGCACTTTGGATACCTGCCGCTTGCTGTAAAGTGCTAAATAAATACATTTTGATTGGTTGATTGATTTTACCAAAGTAAGTTATACTAACGAGGAAGTTGTCCTTGTGGACAAGGCATGGAATTAGTAATAATAATAAGTTTATTTGATCTAGCACGTTTTACAGACAAAGTCACAAAGTGCTTCACGTGGTAAACACCCCCAACATGTAAAAATACAAAAGGATCCAGCAGAAAATACGCAAGGAAAGAAAGAATTGACAGAGCAATTAAAATGTTCTCAAAGACTAAAACCCAAAGTTACAAACATGAGTCAGAAGCGAATTGAAACAAATACGACGCTTGTGTGCGTTGATGTAGTCATTCTTAATCAGACACTCTTCTCAGAATCATTTAACTGAGAGCTCCTTAAGCTTTACAGTCAGTCTTTGTTAGTGAGTTCTTGGCCGACCAAGGACACTCAACATGCTCTCTCTTGGTCATCCTTTGGAACATCTCGTAGACAAAATGATTTGAGAGCGCTCTCTGAATGGCTTCCTATAGCAGCAGTGTAAGGTGAAGCTCCAGTCAGTTACTGTGTCCTTGATTCAGAAAGGTGACACGTGTGCTCTTGATTTAAACACTAGCCTTCTTAGAAATCCACAGTGATGGAAGAAGTCTTCAGATCTTTTTATGAAGTAAAATACCACACTGTAAAAGACTTACAAGTAAAAGTCCTGCATTAAAAAGTGTTGCTTAAGTTTAGATATGTGAGCGTCATCAGGAAGATGTAATTGAAGCAGGGCTGTAGTCAAGACCACCTTAGTCGAGTCCAAGACAAGTCCAAGACCAGGACTAGTCGACTCCAAGACAAGACCAAGTCCAAAGAGGTTCGAGTCCGAGTCGAGACCGAGTCCAAAATGGTTTGAGTCCGAGTCAAGACCGAGTCCAGGACAGAAAAAAAAATCGTAGACAAGTCCTAATCAAACTAATAGCGAGTCCGAGACCATAGAAACACGGTCTTGAGTCCAGACTCGAGTCCAAGACCGGACTCGAGTACTACAGTCCTGAATTCAAGTATTAAAAGTAAAAGTACTCAATACATAAAATGCAGATAACACAGATCTGTCGCTCAACTCAACTAAGAGTTTACTTGGCTGATCTTTTCAGCTGGACTTGTAGGGGTTTATATTGTTGGGTAGTTTAATTTATGATAATAAATCTTGTATTTTATAAAGTATATGTGTTTTGTGTGCAAATATCTTAATTTGCAAAATAAGTAGTAAATAATGCTTTCAGATAAATGTAGTGGAGTAAAAAAGTACAGTATTTCTCCCTGTGGGAGTAGAAGTAGAAAGTAGCATGAATAGACTCAAGTAAAGTACAAGTACCTCAAAATTGTACTTAGATACAGTACCTAAATGCACTTATCACTGGGAATCCAGACGTGGGCAAAACATTTAATATTAAATATCTTTAATATCCAGAATGTAGTTAGTAAATATTTGACGACTAGATAAATGGAATAACCTTGATTCATGCAATATATGCAGTATGTATCACAGTATTTTGCCCCAGCTCATGATTGCAGAATTTAATATTGTTCTGCTTCTCTGCTCCAAAGTCCAATAAATCACATATTGGCAACTTAAGCTTGCAAGAATATCAGATTTATGATCATTTTCTCCTGACCTGATTCTCCCTGCAGGTAGCAGCATCTCTCCTCAACTCTGACACGATTGATATTCTCATAATCAGAGTTACCTTTATGCCTTTTTATCACCTCCCCCCGTGATACACTACTTAAAGAAGTCTGATTAATAATTTATTTCTGACACCCAATGTGGGGCATGTACTCATTTCTAGTTTGGGTTTGCTGAAATTATACTTTTTTTAGTTTTTCTTTTTAAATTGTAAAGATTTGTATTAGGGACATGAACAGATATTAGGAAGAAAACAGTGTTCTGGACAGAATGTGAGAGAGAACATTATGTCGGGTGTTGCCCCCGTGAACCAGAGACAACAATGGTGTGTTTTTAATGGATGGACTCCATGTAACAGATGGCAGTCAGTCATTATCCCGTAATTGCATTAAATAACAGCAGGCTTTGCACCATTGTTTTGAGACCAAGGCACTTTGCTCAGCAATTGTATTTCCATAAATATAACAACAACTAAGTCTAAAATTGAGATATAATACCCATTATGTTTTTAAACCCAAGCCCACTTATTCATATTGACAGCTGGCCTTCAGTGGAGTTTATTATGACGTCTGTACTGAAGTGATAAGTCATCCAGCAGCTTTTGCTCGATGTCATTTATTCTTTGTGGCCAAATCACATTGCCTCATTATGACATTACTCTTAAAAAAACAAATCCTTTCAGGTGCTTCCAAAACTCACTGGAGGAAACATTTTAATGATCTCGTGCCAGCATTGCACTGAACTGTTACAAAAAATGCACAAACTTCTTAACATATACATTAAAAGTAAATAATAAAATAGCAGTGAATATACATTTGTGTTGTTTAACAGATCCTACATGTCTACATCTTGCAGTAGTATGTGTATAATACTGTTTGGATGACGTCCTCACCGGCCTCCATCTAAGTGAGCAAATCGCAGTTAAATCTTTTAATTAGCGGATTTTGTGTTGGAGCTGATGCCAAAGACAACATAACGCCTCACTCAGTCTGCGGTGAGGAATAAATGCAGAAAAGCAATCAAGCTGCTCATTTAGATGCTGCGCCTGCAAGCAAGTCTGCTTTCCTTTAGCTAAGTCTTTCCTCCTGGGGGTCCCGAGGAGATCAGCGGTTGTACCGGTCCTTGTGGTGGCGAGACGATTGGAAATCTACTGCAGGGAGACCTGTCCATCAGCCGGCACAGGGCCTCAAAGCCCCTGGAGACGGAGAAGAGAGGAAGAGGAGCGGCGTCTCGCCCTTCATCCATCGACTGCAAGGTGCGGGACGGCACTGGGGGGGCAGAGACGTGGTGGAGGGGAGTCAGTCTGTGTTTGTGTGTGTTGTAGGGAGAGAAAGTGCCAGTGTGTGTATACACACCTTTGGTCTGTGTGTACTCTTCCTGGCTCGAGTGGCTGTAGGGGTCTGGCTGAAGATTGGAGGATATGAGCAGGGAGAAGGAGAGGAGCAAAACCTGGACATATGTAAAGACGGCAGGACAAAAACAGGCCAAGCACAGGAGACAGAGGACAGAAGAAAAGGACAGAAATCCCAGGGAAAGAAGAAATGACTCATTAGGCATGGGCTACATACAATTTGGCACAAAAGATGAGCGCAGCTGCTAATATTCCCCATTTAAATCTTAAAGGTAATCATAGCAGTAGTGGAGCACATTTTTTAAAGAAAATACATAGAAACAGATCAAATAGAATAAGACAGGTATGAAATACACAAATAAAAGATGGTTTAATGATGTGCTCAGGTTAGGCACTGTAGTGTCTATTACATATCACCTTTATTATTGTTTAGTTGTGGCACATTATGCTGTCTAAGCAAATTCCCAAGAGTGTAAATCAATGTAATGTGTTGTGTATCTTACCATGATGCAGGTCCCTCTGTGTGTGCTTTTGCCAGAGGTGTTAGGAAGGAGAGCCTGTAGCCGGCTTAGCTGCTCCAGCAGATCACTGCAATGCAAATACAGACAAGAGATTGTGTAAAATGTTCCCACGAGGGGCCACAGGTTGGCCTAATTATATCAGCGGCTGTGGTCACTGGCAACTAAAAGGCATCACTTCAAAGGGTCCTTTGGAGGGTTGGTTTTCTGTGTAGTGAGATTGTGCCTACAAGGGATTGCGACGATTGAAAGAAGGTGCTGAGCTGCATTTATGGGACTTTTCTTTAAATGTGCTATTAACCTTTTGCTAAACCCCTCCCCTATAACAGTGATTGTCCAATCATTACTTAGCCCCCGTACCCGGGGATGGTTGTGATTGGAAAATGTGGTTTAGAAACAAACCAAACACCATATATTTAAACTTATACCAAAACTAATACCAGTGCCAGGACTACTTTTTTTATTGTACAAGTCTGTGATATGGTGCTACAAGGCAAAATCAGCAATGACATTATGACATATTTCTCCCTTTTATAATAGTAGCTTAGCAAGGATGTAGGGAAAGGATATCATGTATGTAACCATCAAGGCTATGTATAATACCAGTTTTAAAGAGTCAGCTGGCAACTGCATTACTAACCAAACCATGGCGCTAACGTTAGCTTAATTATTAAGCTACAGCTGATCAGATTTGCCAGTGTTATCATTTCAGATGGCAGAATATTGGTCCTTCTAGTTTCTCTGTTCTGCATCACTGCTGATTGCGTGTATTGTGATGGGCATTTTCCTATTTTTTTTTTATAAAAGTAACAATCGAAAGTAACAAAAAGAGCAATCATTAAGGAAAATAATCATTAGTTGCAGCCCTTGTTGGCTGTTTCAAGGACTCACTTGTTGGTCTCCTCCAGCTGCTGGACTCTTCCCTGCAGCTTGAGGTTGTAAGCGCGGCATGCAGACATCCTGCAAGAAACAGAAGAGAAAGAGAGGGGAAATAGAGATAACATGAAGGACATCATATCATATTTTGATTCTCTCTTTGCCAATATCTGACTGAGTGTTCTTGCATCCCATATCCAGTGAACACACACACTTTTAGTCACTGTGAGTCACACTAACGTGGCCAGCTGACTGAGCCGAGCCATGGTTAATGGTACCTGGTTGATTCGCTGCCTGCAGCTGGTTTCACTTCCAACTAAATGCTGACTCTGCTTACTGGGAGTGACAAGCACACTACCAATCACACTACCAATTTTGCATGCTTGGGTATGTTTATTGCTTCAGGTGGAAAACACTATGGTTCCTTTGTTCTTAGATTCCTGGCCACAGCTTGTCCATCATTAGAACCCAAACTCTCTTACTTTATTCTTTCTAGCTCTCTGAGTTCCCATTCAGATTCAGAGGACTCCACTCTTCTGAGATGAATCAACGATGGCTTAGTTGAGTCCAGTGGTACAATCATCTAAAGCTCAGCATGGGTAAGATCAAGCAGTCCTACAAATAACAGGAGGGACGCTGATAATCAAACCTGGGCCGATATATTACATCGAATCATTCTTGCGTTGGCCAATTTTTAGAAGCCTTTCAACTTATTAATCAAACAAGCTCTGCCACTCTGCAGAGGAGCTGGATGGGGAGGAAGAGCCAAAGCAGGGGAGGCAGGCAGGATTAACAAATGTGGTGACCAAGACTGGCTGTGTGATAGGGCTCATTCTGCACAGCCTGGAGGAGGAGGAGGAGGAGGAGGAGGAGGAGGAGGAGGAGGAGGAGGAGGAGGAGGAGGAGGAGGAGGAGGAGGAGGAGGAGGAGGACTTAACTGAGCTCCATCTTGGCAAAACCTCCTGCCCCTTTATTGTAAGATGATCGGTTCAGCTGCTGGTTTGGGCCGCTGGCCATCATACTCTACTGGGTTTCTGTCCTAGATCAGACTAAGACACAGCTGCACTCTTTATGTACAATTTTCAGATTGTGCTAGAAACTCATTACATTCTTTCTTTATTGTGTGTTAGTCCTCAGAAACCTATTACATAATAATCTTTTACAAATATATTCACTACACTAGACTTGACTATACAAGACATTGGCTATATTAGCCCTACATAACCTGGACCGTGGTGGTCATAACATCTACATCTCACATCTTATGACTTATTCCCTCGTACATAATGTTCTCACTCTTATTCATTCAGTCAGTTTATAGGTTATTATGTCTTTATGTATAGTCAGAGTCAATAATTTGTCATGAGCTACTGCACTGTTCAATCCTAATTCCTTATTCTAAAATGAGTATTTTTCTGCATTGAGTACTTTTACTTTTATTGATTCAAGTAAATTTTCCTTATTCCTAATTCTTACTTACTTTAACTTAAGAAACAACTCCAATTTATGCCTTTTTATAGAGTATTTAGAGTATGTTCACAGTGTGGTAGTAGTACTTTTACTTAGGTAAAGGATCGGAATACTTGTTCCTCCACTGGTATATGGTCACAATCTAAAATATGTGTTGTTTACAATCAGCATAAATGCAAATGCTGGAGATGAGACTGTTGATTTAAAATCTTATTTAGCAAAAATGTCAGTAGAGAGTTGAAGTCAAAATCTGCAGCGTACTTTGTCTTTATATTCTAAACAAACCACCTCTGTTGCTGTGAATATTTCTGTAAGGAAAACACTTGCTTCATCAACAATGATAAAAACAAAAGTTCATTTGACATTTTCTTCTTTACAAAATGTTCCCTTCCTAATCAAGTGTATGTAGAGTGATTCAGCTTGGAGCACAACAAATGACTAGAAATAGAAGTTTCATTTTCTAGGCCAGTGTTTGCAGAGATAATATCGCTGTAATGAGGATGCAGAGTGCACTGGGCTCCTACCTTCCCTCCAGATTATGAACATATTCCCTCTTCTTCTTCCGACTTTCTTGAGCTGAGCGCTTGTTGCGAATTTTCCGCTGGATCTTCTTCAAAACCCTCTCTTCAAACTTGTCAGGGTGATGAAACCCACGAGAGGATAGGGACAAGAAAGGGCATAAGAGGAGAAACTAGGTTGGAGAGGGGGAGAAGGGGGGGGGCGACAACTGGCAGAGATTGTGCAACTGGGGATACAGATTTTGATGCATGTGTGTGCCAGAGAGAGGAGGAAGTGTGTGTGTGTGTGTGTGTGTGTGTGTGTGTGTACCTTGGACAGGGGCAGTTTGCTGGGTAGGTTCACCCCTTCTTTAGCCAGGAGCTTCTTCTCATCCTCATTAAGAACAAGCTCTTGCAGGGAATGCTGGGGGAATCGCTGCGCCTGCGAACCAGATGGACAGAATATTCCAGTGACTCTCTGTGCAGTTTACCAAGAGGCGGCACTGGAGTGGAGCAGCTCATAAAATTTTGTGCAAACTGCTCTCTATTGCTCTCGGAGTGGGACAGGTCATAACAAAAAATGTCTCTTTGTTTGATTTATTCAGAGGACCGAGACTGAAATGTCTTCATTGAATGTCCCCATTGGTAAGAAAGTCTAACAAGTCTCATTCTTTCACAGAAATATTCTCTCCTTACTGTCTGCCCCGGACTGGAAAGCAGCAGGTCCTTCACCGAGAGAGCCTGACTGGACGACAGTGGGGGGGTGCGGTTCGGGGTGAGGTAGTGTGCGATGCCCAGCTGCTCCTGGAGGCCGTCGGACTCCCAGCCTGCACATCCAACCAGCAAAACAGCAGGTGAGGATTCACAAAATTGCCCCCCATTGCATTTCTGCAAAACACAAACTATTTCTGCTTTTGGAACTGAACTCTGTGACTGGAGCACCCTGCTGTTCTTTACAAAACACTTTACCAAATATATGTCATAGCCCACTGTATCTGTGTTTGATATATTTTTGTCGTTGCAAATGTGGTTTGCTTAGTCAATTTTAAATGATGTTAGCACGGAGGGTTCAATAATCAGCGATGTGAAAGGGGCCGTTCAAAATCTATACTCATGATGAATTGCTCTATGGTGGCTCTAACCCTAAACTTTAACCCCCTAACCCTAACCTTAACCCCCTAAGCCTAACCCCAACCCCCTAACCCTAACCATAACCCCCTAACCATAACCATAACCCCCTAACCCATACCCCCTAACCCTAATCATAACCCCCTAACCCCCTAACCCTCTAACCCTCTAACCATAACCCCCTAACCCTAACCATAACCCCCTAACCCATACCCCCTAACCCTAACCATAACCCCATAACCCCCTAACCCTCTAACCATAACCCCCTAACCCTAACCATAACCCCCTTACCCTAACCATAACCCCCTAACCCTAACCATGCACTGTGTAATTTTTATCCTTAGGGGGGAAGTAATTCAAACAGTATTTTAGTACCTTTTAAATGTTATTTTCAAAATTAATTTATGTCAAATAATGATTTTAACATGTTTAAATAGAATTTCTTTTAGATTGGGACACCGGGCATTTTATTTATCTACATAACTCTTACTCTCTTTCTATATATTTTTTATTCATTTCATTATTTTATTTATCTACAGGACTTTTTTTTTCTCTCTGTAGAGTATTTATTTTACTTATTTAAGTAGTTTATTTTTGTAATTATGTGGTTGTGTCTCAGGGAGAGGAGCCGAGCAGGAGCGGGGGAGACCTTTTATTTAAAGTGTTATTTTCCAGCTGTCCGTCCTGTCCTGTGGTTCTTTTACCCTGCTCTGAACATTTGACCTTCTTTTAAACGACTTTTTAGAACCGAGCCAGGTTTTTTAAAGAGGTTTTAAGAGTTTTATTCACACCGGTGGTCCCTTTGTGCCCGTGCCCCTCGCAGCGCCCATCCAGGGCGCTACGTTTCTACCCTAACCTAACCCTAACCATCGCCTAATCCTAGTGCCTTCCAGCTGGTGCTGCTACTTTCACCTGTTAAAATAATTTGCTCTCTGAAAGGACAGGACCTGTCAAGATGCCCAGTTAAAGCACAAATGGATAGATTTCACATTAAGCCTTTGTTTTATACCTGACAGTCCAGTGCCATGGTTCTTGGCTCACTGTAGTTGCAGGTTTCCCTGTGCTTTTTGTTTCTTCCCAGTATAAAATATTAGTACATCATATGTTTTCTTTTTACTCCAAGTCTTACCCAGATCAATGGAAACGTCAGTCGTCTTTTCATTTGGTGGTGGCTTGTTCTCTGGAACTGGAGGCAGAGGGAAAGACTGCGTATCAAAGGCTGGAAAGGCTGTGCAGAAGTGTGGGTGAAAGCTGTCTTTGGGATCTGACGGGGTGTCCTCGTTGATGCCGCTGTCAGTGGTGCAGGGTGACCACAGGGGGGACGCTGGAGCCGAGGAGGAGACGCTCCCCCCCAGCAGGGAGTCCAGGAAGTCATCGGCAGCACTTCCCTGGGTGCTCAGGGTCTGAGGAGAAAGAGGGTATGCAAGCATTTTTCCCATAACACCACCACTGCTGGATATCCCGGCTAAATCAAACAACCATATTCCCACATAAGCAGAGACAAGAACATAAAACACACCAGTCATTCAATTCGTTGAGCTCAGTTTGTCTCATTGATGTCAGAGACAATTGGAACCACACAGGGAAACCCAATGAAACTGAATGAGATCCTCTATCTCCTAAGAGTCAGTTCAATATCCCATGACCCCTGTTGAGAATCCAGATCACACTCTGCGTCAGATTTTGAGATTTGTGGTGGCGGTCATGTTGTCCCCTAAGTGACTTTGGGTGGTGCAGACGGCCGTACTCACTTCATGAATTGTGATAGTCCATGATTGGTTGCTGTGGCAATCAGTGGTTTCATCTGTGTTCCTGTGCAGGTAGTCAAAGAGATCCATCCCACCATGAACCTGAAACGAAGAACTAGTCTGAGCGTTGGGTCTGTAGTGGAAGTGTTCCACAGTTTTCTTTTTAGAGGAAAAGCTGAATGGCCAGCCTTGGAGCATCCAATAATGTAAAAAATTCCTGAAAGTGTAATAACTGAAAAAATAATAACATTTCAACCTGATCAACAATTTAATCAAACCATAATGGAACAACTTGACCAATAATGGAACAAAATGTCTGGACTGATATAACGTTATACCTTTCAGGTGGGTCCCCTTTTTTTCAAAACTGATGATTTTGACAGATAATGTAATAATGTTACATATATGAATGGCAGAATCACATATCACATGAAAATCCATTTTGTCCAGGCCATGGGTTTATTTTTCCAGTGGCCACTTGGAATATTGAAACAAAAAAGGATTCACCCCTTTGACCCCATTGTAAAAGAAGCGTCTGTAAAACTGATGCCAGGACACCAAAAAATGCAAACAAGGTTGATTATGACTTTCTATTATGAACACTTATTTCCATGGATATTGTGATGTGAAAAACTTCATAAAAACCTGCAACAACACCACAATGTAAAGTTCATGGGCCGAGCGTGAACTCATGACTGTGAAGAAACACTACTGCACTGCTGACTGAAAGGGCGCCATTTTGGATCCAGTATCCAGTTATTATTATAAATTGATGCTGAATATGTGCAGCAATGTTTCTCCTGCTGCCTGCAAGTTTTTTTTAGTAAACTCTAGACTTTATGTAGAGTTTAACATTTACAACAGATGGGAAGGGGTACTTTGTTATCAGGCAAAGCCATTCAGTCTCCATGAAATATACGTTTTCATCTGAGTCAAGTCAACAGTTTTTGAAAAAATCCGTCAGGACATTTTATCACATTATTGGTCAAGGGTTAACCCGGTTCCACTATGGAACCGGTTCCTAAGCAACTGGTAGCACTTGGATCGGATTTGTTTTAAAAGTTACAGTACAACATCCAAAATGATACACAACCCTAGATATTATTGGGTTTTAGTACATGTGATCATGTTAAGTTCATTTGATTACATTTTCAGGAAATGATTACATTAGTGAGAGCTACATATCCCACACTTGCCTTTGATCAAATCAATACACATCCACTCTAATCTTCTTTAAAACTGTTAATTTTCTTTCTTTACGCACACTCTAAACACTACAGTCTGAATCATTCTCTCACACATAGTCGCACCCAGTTACCCGAATACAAATGTGTCTTACCTCGTCTGTATTCAGAGTCATAATTCCAACATGAGAGCAAAAGTTGATGAAGTGACAGTGAAGCTATCCAGCAGGATTAAAATACCCAACCAGATCAAGCCGTTCCTCTCTGAGGCTTTGACGTTTGAGAGGAGCGCCTGAGTCTGTTATAAGGGACAAAGTTTAAAGGCCGTCTCACCGTCCAATCAAGTGTTCAGCAGACAGCCGAGGGAGCCCATCAGCACAAAAGGAAGACTGATTGACATATTAATTACTCCATGTTGTTTACAGGTAGCCCAGAGTGACCTTTGATGTCGTCATGATAAGGAGTTGATTCCCTGGGTGTTTTCACATTCATTTTTTGTTGGGCAGGGTTGGTTTAGAGCTGTTATTTGCATTGCTCGCAAAGGAACAAGGTGGAGAAAGTCACGTTTTTAACTTCATCAGATCTCTCAGTAGAAAGCCTAAGTTGTATTTCAAGACCCTGATCCTTCACTCACGGTGATACAAACTCACTGATGAGGGAAGCTCTTTTCATCTTGACTCATGCTAGAAATCCAACAGATTGTTTCACGATTATTATGAGTATCAATAGGTAAATATAATTATTTGCCATTCAGTTCTTGGGGACTGGGAGCCCCACCACCATTATAAGACACTTAACAGACAAAACATATACATGCTATTTCTCAAAAGGTGCCCAAACTTTTGCAGACAGCATTTTTTATGTTTGCTGTTATTTTGAAAGTGCAAATGACGGAAATAAAATCTAACTTTTTGTGACATATTATACAAATGTCTAATCTGTCATTTGATGCCTTTTGGAGATTTTTCCATCTTTTCTTGGCTTCTTTATGCACATTACTACAAATTTTTACCTGGGGTGCCCAAACTTTTGAGCCCCACTGTATATGCATACATATTTATATGTATTTATATTAGACGGATTGCCATGAAATTTGAATACAGCTGTTTATTCATAGTCCTTTGAGGATGAATCATATACGTTGGTGATCCCTGACTTTAACAGCACCATGAGGTTGGCATTAGTAAAAGTGTAGAATGAAATGTAGAGTGAAATGTCTCGACAACTATTGGAGGGATTGTCATGAAATTTTGTTTGCAAGTGGGCATTGCTTTGTTTTAAAGGGACACAGGCAAACAATATTTGGATATTTATTTGGATTTAACTGCCATTTGACACTTAGTAAAAACTCACTCTAATTTCAAGCTAATTATGTAAACTTTTTCCTTCTCCAATTCTTCGGGTCTATTAAAGAGACACTCACTGTTGTGGAGTTTCTATCTATTAAATTAGACAATTTATTTCTGCTTACCTCCCCACAGCTTACTGTTTCTCATCTTTAGGACCATAATTAGGAGTCTCGTGCTATTTGAAGAATGCACACCATAAAACAAAGAAATTACATAACATGTTCTCTGAGCGGTAATACACGAGGAACATGCACACTTGTGGACACATATCTAACTATTATCACAGTGGGGAGGGACTCTTTCAGTGGCAGAGCTATTATACTTGTCTTCGGTTCAGAAAAAGTAGAATCCGTAGTCTGAATACCGTCAACACAATCCTTCCATCACTCTCTCAACTTCAAAGTATTGTCCCACTAGGGAACGGGGCTCAGCCTCATTTGTAGATCTGGGCGCTCAAATAATTGAAAGCCATTTTCTTTTCTCTTCAGATAATTTCTTCTGACATTTTTACCTTCATCAGACATCAGACAGAGAAATGACATATTTTTTTTGCTCTGGGTCCCATAATTCAAATTCAGATTCTGCATTTTTATATAGCGCAAACCTCAGGGAGTCATTTTCTGTATAAGCTACAGCTGCATGACATAATGTGATAAAAATCAAACTCTGAAGCAGCTCTGAAGGGTTAGATGTCAACACTTTGTGGAGACAGACATTCATTTTACAGCTCATGTGGGCTTTCAGAGAGTCTTTGAAAAAAATTAAAAATAAATACATACATAAGGTTATAATATACCAGTAAAAGGTTCAAGGTTAGTAAAATGAATCCCCTTGGAGCCAGTATGAGTAACGGCGGTTCATTTACGGGACTGAAGGGACATCCGGCGGACCAGTTTTGGCCAGATGTCCTACACCGTCCGCTTCCTTTGTGTAGACTTACGTTAAACTCTGGGCCGTGCAACAGTGCAGGCCTGCTTGGTTCTTTGGGGGAATGACTGTAAAGATTTACAAAGAATATGTGTTCTGCATGTCCTCCCTAATTGGGATGTTTTGGGACCGATTGGTGGGATTGCTGTGAACAGTGTACACACGTCGATACACTGGTATTAACCATGTATCCCGCCAATTTAAATAGCTCAGATTACTGTATTGCATGAACAGTTAATTTCATTTTGTGTTTTTCCGTTACATAGTGCAAATGTTCCACCAGACCCTTTTGCAGAGCCACCGTCACTGCGCCCGGAGCTCAGCATCGCCCAAGTAATTACGATTGGGTTAAAGAAATGCAACAACAAAAACGGACCTTTTTTGTGCAGGAGTGTTTGCTCCTGTTGCCAGAGCTCCTTCCGCAGCACAGAGGATAGTACTGCTATAATAATGCAGTAAATGGGGGAAACTACTAGAATCTTCGAGTCGTTTTAAAATATAGAGTGTGTTCTAGATCTACTCTATCTTTAAAGTCTCTTGAGAAAACTCTTGTTATGAATTGATACTATAAATAAAATTGAAATGAATTATAGTTTCACTAATTCATGAAGTACCAGGCCGGATGGATCCATTTCTAGTCAAACCATATGCAGTCATACTATCCCTCAGTCTTTCAACCCCTTGCCTGAAGTGGATTTGTTGCATTAAAATCTAGTTTGATGTATGACTTGATTGAGTGCCCAGTATACTGTAATACCAAGTAACTGCATGGCAGCGGAGCTCTGCTATCTATATTGTCGTGCTATCTTAGATTAAAGCGTTTCAAAGTACATGCAGATATTATCTAACCAGGACAAGCATGTATATGGATATGACTAATAGGTTGCAGTTCAGTACAGATAATTGCTGTGCAATTATTGCAGATTGCAGATGATATCATACTGTAAATCCATCTTGTCTATTTGGATGCATGTGACTGAGGGGCAAAAAGAGTTACATCCACTCATGGGTATATTTAGGGTTAAGGGAAAGGATACAGTCAACATTTCTGGAAGTGATTCTCCAAATAACAGGAAATGTACCATGAAATAACAATTTTCCCCCCAATGACTTTATTACATACCTTGACAAGGAAGTATGAAATTAACAAAAGACACGTGTTAAAAATTCTAGATTGATATGGTAGGTAAAGAAAAGTTACAGCAATAAATCCAGATAGACTTGTTTTCAGATCCATGGACAGGTAAGAAGCAGATAATGTGCTCTGGGAATACTGCATGATCGTAAAATGCATGTTGAATGGCTCTTATCTAGAGCTCAGTGAAAACTGTGATGTACACAAAATGATTCAGTACCTGCAGCTTGCGGGAAATGCCCAGTGTGTCACAAATAAGAGAAAGAAAAGCAATCTTGTATTGTGTAAATGAAATTAGTTACTCAAGTTTGTAGCACTGCTTAACTGGTAAACCCCTAAATTCAGTTTTTGGAAATGAAGATTAAACATACATCGACACAATATGGTAGTAGTTTAGCACATGTCCATCTCCCACTATTGTTTAAAATCATTTACACAAGTTAGCGGCCTCTCTGTGTGACAGATCAGATAAAGGTGACGAATGGGGGGTCATCCGTGTTCTCACAACCCGGCTCATAGGCTGGGACTAAACAGGGAAGACATGAGAGTAGACTGCCAAAATAAAACGTATTTAAACAACAAAATCAATTATTAAAAACAACATAACATAACTAAATTAATATAATTATATAGGATAAAAAATGCATGCAACCGCGTCAGCTACAGGCCCGCCCAAGAGAGTGAAGGAGCCAGAAATAGCACTCCGACTGCAGTGACCCCATTATTAATGTTAATTCTGAATTCAAGTCAGTTTCTGTAGTGTTCGCCAGGGAAGGGATGCAACATATACAAATATGTCATTGGTATAGAAACCAATATTTAAATCATGCCCAATGTATCATGGTGAAATACATATGAACCCTTTGGTTGTCTTCCCGTTGACCAACAAGCAACTTTTTTTTCTGGATCAAAATTTAAAATGAAAACACCCAATTTCAATGAATTTTTTATTTTATTTGGGAAGCATACGCGTTTTTTGGGGGGTTTTGTGATGTAGAATCTTTTTGAATATGGGTCCTATTTAGCCCGAGGACAACATGTATGTTAATATAGATTTGAACATCTTATCCTATAGTTTTACTAGATTTCTTTAATAGATCTTCTTTTCTTCTTCTGTTAAGTGTTAGAGCCAATGAAATGCATTTCTAAAACACGTTGTGATGAGTGAAGGGGGTCGGTTTCAGATTCAGGTTGCTCCACTTGTTTAGAAGAGCTTATGTTCCTTTGAAGCAGCAGTGTGACACGTAGCATCCTACAGGGGGAGGCTTCAGGGCGACGAGTACAGAAAATATAGGAAAACATTAAATCTCATGCCACATAACAGGCCCTATTTTTGACAGAAAGTAATTGGTGCTTATCTCCTTGAGTGACTGCAGGTATGTGGCAACAGATTGTATTTGCACCTGCATCATTGTTTTATTAGGTCGAGTCCTCTGGTGGAGACAGGAGACAGTGCACAGTGCTGCTGGAATGAAATGACCATGGACGTGATTGGTTTTTGGCTCTCACCAGAAACTTTGATATCTTGCCTCCCTTGTGTTTATAAAGGTTTTCCTCTCAATTTTAATAGCATGTGTGTGTTCTAGCTGATATATGGAGACAAAAAAGACAGAGGTTCTTTGTAGAATATTGTAACAAATTCAAGATTCAAGATTCCTTTATTAAATACCACAGTACACTGAAGTACGAAATCACATGCAAAGTTCACAGCTTAAAATAATACAACACAGAAACAATTAAAAACAAAGTGGAAAAGTCGAGTTATTAGTTATATGAATACAAATAAATAAATGCGTAAATGCTTATATGGGTGTGCAGAGCATGTAGAATAAATGTATTTAACGTCAGAAAAATATAAATAACTAGATAATAGATACATACAGTTGGGAAAGAGTATAAATTATAAATATGTGTATTTAAAGTGAAATAGTGTGGTAGAGAATAAGGTGCATTCAGAACAGATTCTAAGGTGCATTCCAAACTTTGTACATGAATAGTATTCAGATTGATTAAGATGGAAGAAATGTTTTTTTTTTTTTAAGTTGAAGATTTGTTAATGCTGTTTAGATCAGTTAAGTATTTGCAAAATCGGGGTTAAGTTATGAAAAATACCTTTTGCTTTTTCTCATTCCCTTGTATTTTCTATGTCCCGTTTGAGGTCCTCGCCACCATCCTGAGATGTTTTGTCCTGCTCTGCCCTCAACTGGTGAACGACTGCTCCAACATCTTCGGCTTCGTCCAAAGGGAAAGAAAAGCTGCTTACCCTCTTTAACAAAGGCAAACCCAACAGCAATGATGGTGCTCCGATTGGTAGACCTTTCTTGATATGCATATGCACAAAATTTTAATGAACTACCATTGTCATCCCACATCAATAAGAAAGCAGCTTATGGTAATACCATTAGGTAATACATAAGGAGATGAGTAGCAGTCATAGACTGGTTTAAACGTCTATGGTACACTTGACGTTCAACTTCAGCTTTTCTATTTTTTTCCTTAGGACACCATAATTAAAAATGATAAATACTACTTAGACCAAATAAAAAAATACAATGCATGGTTAAGTTACTTTCTTACACAAGCATAAACATTACATCTCCTAGAGTCTGCAAGTCAAAGTAGGAAGATGTGTGTGTGTGTGTGTGTCTGTATGTGTGTGTGTGACACACAATGTAAAAACACGTTGCGTATTAACCAAAAACGGACAACAATTTGACATTTCCGTCCCTTTTTCTGACTTTTTTTGTTTTGTTTTCACTACCACCACCTTACTACCACTTGTTTTTCAGTACTTTTTGGAATTCATGGCCAATAACCCTCATTTATATAGAATTATACCTAATATTTGAGTTAAAATAAAATAAAATTATGAATTATTTGTACTAATAGTTAAGATCAGAGGAATGTACAGATGAGTGTAGTCAGAAATGAAAGGGATTGATTGTATTTGCAAAGAGCGTTAAATGGAATCCAATCCATATATTTTTTTTTAATTTGGTTGCAAAGAAACACATATTTCAGATATAGACATTTTTTAAACAATGCTAAATCCATGCTGGCTTTTCACATTTTTTTCCCTTTCAACCAATACCTAATTATTGATATTTAACCCTCGTGTTGTCTTCCTGTCAAAATTGAAAATCAACAATTTTGTTTTTATCAATGTTTTTAACTTTTTCTTATGTTTTTGTCCTTTTTCCCTAACACTTTGTAAGCTTTTTCCCACGTTTGTCAGTTTTTTTTTAGTGTTTTCAACATTACATAACACTAACTTAGTAACTTCAGTTTTACAGTTATTTTTGGAATTTATGGTAAATAAGCCTCATTTATGGGAAATTATAATGTTTGAGTTAGAAAAGAAGAAATTAGGAATTATTTATACTAAAATAAAGGAATGTACGTTGATGGATAATTACAGACTGGAATATGTCAACTTTTGTCAATACTTTTTCAAAACCACTTCAATTGTTTTTTTTTAAATGCTATAAAATTGAATAAGACGCCCCAAAATTACCCATCAAAATCCCCCCCAAGAGTGTTGTGTGGAATCAATCATGCTATTTTGGGTAATTAAAAAGAACATTGATATAGGATAACTGGTCAATTTGACCCGAGGACAACATGAGGGTTAAACCATTGTTTTATGAGTACAACAGTATTAAAAGCTATTTTGAATGCTGTATGTAGGCTATATAATTGCTCTCAGGACTCAGGACTGTGCACCAGGTCCCACCTCTCTTTTTTCTCTGACCTATCTATATTTTATATTTTATATTCTTATATTTTTATACTTTGTGTCAATACTGTAAAGGGGTGGCTTCAATCTCATTGCAGAGGTACTGCACCTGTGTATAATGACAATGAAGGCATTCTATTCTACTCTATTCTGACAGTGGTCTCTGCGACCCGGCTGATGAGCAGCAGCGCCCCCTGCTGTCGAAGCCTCTGTCCTGCAGTGCATCCGGCATCCGCGCGCAGTAACAAGTTAACAGCAGCAGCAGGAGCAGCGGCCGCGTCTCTTCTGTTACCAACGGTACTGCCTGCTCTGAGGCAGTGTGCTAGCTACAGCAATACACCGCTAAACTCAAAGACCAACGACCTGCGGACAAAATGGTGAGTCGACACGGGGCTTACCTGCGCAGATATTTCTGTTTTTTATCCATTTTTAGCAGTTGAGAATACTGGCTGTCAACCGCCCCACCGTGTGAACTTCATGTCGAGTTATAATGGTAACGGTTTGGGGGCAACAAGCTGGTAATGGAGCGTGTCAGGTGTGTGTGAACGGGTGCTAACTGTCCCCATAAAGGCTCGGGATGTGGGCTGTAACGACGTACGCAGTAGCCAGTTGATAAGGAAACAGCGCTCTGGCCTTTACAGCCCGGCCCGCTGTGACGTTCTTAGCAAATCCTTTAATATCAAGCCGCTACAGTGACATGACTGTACAAATATCATGTGTTGAGAGAGAAATCACATGCTAACATGTCTTCTATAAATTCGGCGAATATTGTTTTTGCTAAAAAGTAGATTTCGGTTAGATTAAAAGCTATTGCGTAATAACTCTTTATCCACCACGCGACAAAATAAATTCTAATATACAATATGGCACCGAGATCGAGACATGTAGTGGATTTTCAATGGCGGACTGTGATAAATAAGGCGTTTTAAGGAGTTATTATTATAATATGAGCTTATGCTATTATGCTGGAATGTCTTGACATCCATTTTAGGATGCATTTAATTGTGTTTTTCTTGTTTTCTGTTGATTTTAACAATACATGTATGACACTGAGACCCACATTGGTCAGTGAAAATGCCTAAATTCTACCAAACTATGGAGAAAAATCTCTTTAATCCCTACTTAAATTGGCATACATCAATTTTTCCCTCTGTATTTTAGGCCTTGTATCTTATTTATGATCTCAAAGGTTTAAGCATCAGCAACATGTAGCTCATATTAGTCTGTTAAATGTCAAATTCTGAGTGTACATTTCAACTTAATTTGAAGAATTTAAAGGATTTAAAGAATTTTAAGGTATGAAATCATGACATTGTGTTCCCTTGGGATTGTGAAATGGTTCAACTAGATTAGGAACCAGGAGGTAAAGTCTTTATGCAGTACCTACTCCTTCCTCCTGTTCAGGCTGATGGATTCAGTTTCAAGTTTCTTTCTTTTTATAACTACTTGGAATGACTGCAGATCTGGTAGTGGCCATGCATAAATATAATATGATGAATAGGATGAACTTCAGCTGGTTGTAAATGGATGAATGTAACCCCCACCCACCCACAACCCTCCACCAGGTGAACTTTACTGTGGATCAGATCCGCGCCATCATGGACAAGAAGTCCAACATCAGGAACATGTCTGTGATTGCCCACGTGGATCATGGGAAGTCCACTCTGACTGACTCACTGGTGTCCAAGGCAGGGATCATTGCTTCGTCCCGTGCCGGAGAGACACGCTTCACGGACACACGCAAAGACGAGCAGGAGCGCTGCATCACCATCAAATCAACGTATGTGGTTCGGAGAAGTGGGTTTAGAAACAGCTCAGGGTTTTTCGTGCAACCTATTAAAGGTGGTTAAACTTGTATGTATGATAGAGTTAAAGTTAACAATTAAAGTTTTGGTAGAAGATGCATATTCAGGTATTATATTAATGAGAGTTTGACCATCAAAATCTAAGCTAACCTACTTCATCAGGACTGTTTGGGTGCAGTTTGAGCAGATAGATTGACAACATAAAGTAACCACCCCAAACAGGTTGTCCAGGCATTGTTTCCAAACTGCTGACGCACAGAAATGACCTCATGTTTTTCCAACTGAGTCCCACCCACTTTACAACAGGTGTGACGAGCACAAACACACATCACGCAGTTATAATAACCAAAACTGTTATATCTTTGGCAGGAACATGTCAATCATGGTTGATTGTAAGATGCTGATTGAGATAAAAAAAAAAGGTTTTCAGGGCCTTTCAATTTCAAACATATGAAACAAAAGAAACCGGTAGTACATGTGCACAACGTAGTTATAGATATTCAACTTAGTTATTAACATGAAATAGCTAAACGCTTCCACATTGTCTGATCTGAAAGCATTAGACGAGTGTTTGTTTTCTTTGCAGGTCTCAAAAATTCTTTTGTAAAGGCAGAACACATGTTTGTCTGGAGAGATTGTTATTCTAGCCATGTTACAGTCCCGTTTTGAGTTCCCTTATTTAAATATCACGTTACAGGATGCTGCATTTTCTAAAATCCACTCAGGATGTTTCTGTCTGATTCCAGTAAATGCACCAGCACTGACATTGAATCACATCAGTAAATATTTACTGAACTCATTCCAGTCAAGCCAGTTTGAAGCATTTGAACTGGAAAGTCTCCACTCAGCATGTCTGCCTCGTTAGTGGTAAGTTAGAGGAGCGTCTGGCTCATTCCAGTATTGTGACCACTCACTTTAGAGATTCATTCCGTTAAACTTAATTTAATCCATCCTTTATTTGACATTTATTTGAATGATGCAGAGGTAGTGATATGTGAACGGTGAACGTGTCCCCAGCCTTTCACTGTCCCCTCTGTTATTCAGGGCCATCTCTATGTACTATGAGCTCGCAGATAACGACCTGGCATTTATCAAGCAATGTGTAGACGGAAACGGCTTCCTCATCAACCTGATTGATTCTCCTGGTCACGTTGACTTCTCCTCTGAGGTCACTGCGGCCCTCAGGGTAACCGACGGAGCCCTGGTGGTGGTGGACTGTGTCTCAGGTGATTACATGACGGCTGACGCCCTCACCTCCACATCTCAAATACACACACACACACACTCTTGTTTTTCACCCATGCTCACCTGTCTGTTTCCTCTGACAGGTGTGTGTGTGCAGACTGAGACCGTACTGCGGCAGGCCATCGCCGAGCGCATCAAGCCGGTTTTGATGATGAACAAGATGGACCGGGCCCTGCTGGAGCTGCAGCTGGAACCAGATGAGCTCTTCCAGACCTTTCAGCGTATCGTGGAGAATGTCAACGTCATTATCTCCACCTACGGAGAGGATGAGGCGGGACCCATGGGGAACATCATGGTGAGGCAGATGCTTAAACACCATTCAGACTCAAAGATATGCTAAAAGTTGAACTTGATCTTTATTTGTGTCCCTGAAGGGCACTAGAGTGTGCAGCAGGTTTAAAAAAAAGACTCATGGGTAACAGCATCTAAGTATCCTACACAGAGTAGGAAAGGTACATAGCGCACTTACAGAATCAACATTATGTAATCAACGTTTGCAGCCTCAACGTCAGCTTCCATTACATCACCAGCCCCTTTGATAACATCTCTGACATCATCAACACATGGTCAACAGTCTATAATACAAATAACCAACCAAGAAACTAACCACCGAATTCAAGTTTGACTCCTCCCCCGTCTTGAATACAAGAGGGAAAGCTGTGGTTGTAAAGTATACCTGGATTTTTTTCCCTCAGATTGACCCTGTTGTTGGTACTGTCGGGTTCGGCTCTGGCCTCCATGGCTGGGCTTTCACCTTGAAGCAGTTTGCTGAGATGTATGTGGCGAAGTTCACTGCGAAAGGAGATGGTCAAATGGGACCAGCAGAGAGGTGTAAGAAGGTGGAGGACATGATGAAGAAACTGTGGGGAGAAAGGTAAACACATATCCAGACAGAGCTATGCTTCACACGTAACTTAACATCAGGCTGAAAAGCAGTGTTTTCACTTCCTTCTCTGGTTGGAAGTTCCAAGTGTTTTATCATAGGGGTGGGGACTGTGGGTTTGGTCTTGACCAACTGTCACTTTGCTCATTTGAAAGCCATGATGTCTCTCTCATGGGTGGGTCAAATTCTCTGGGCGGGCAAAGCAGAGAAAGGGGGGATAACCTTTCCCCTTATGACCTCATAAGGGGAATATTCCAGATCGGCCCATCTGAGCTTTCATTTTCTCAAAGGCAGAGCAGGATACTCAGGGCTCGGTTGACACCTATCACTATTTCTAGCCACTGAGGGACATTAGGCAGGCTGGGGGGAACTCATATTAATGTAAAAAACCTCATAAAGTGACATTTTCATGCCATGGGACCTTTAAAACAGGTAGCTTTGTGGTGCATTCAAAGTTATTGTAAAATACCCTTTTCCCATCTGGTGGTTGTTTTTGTCCTTCAAAAGCAATTTACTGGTTAAATAAGTTATTGTTATAAGTTATAGTTATTACACTATTATTAAATCTTTAATTTTGACCATATAGCCTAAGCAATAAACAAGCCTTTCTTTAATGTCGCCGCCTCTTGTTTTTCTTCTTCCTTTATTTTTTTTTTTACTTTATTAAATAGTATCGGTTCAGGCACCTGCACTGATTTAAACGCTTTAGCACGGGTATCGGAAAAAAAAACTCACACAATACCCAACATAAGCTCTGTTGCACCCGTAACCACGACCAACAGTGACGTCACCGTGCACAGACCACACCTTGGAGTACACGTTTACATCACAAGGATTTAAGCAAAACCTAGATTTTCAGCTGGTGTTAAGTTGCTCTTTCAAATGTTCTTGCAAACACCAAAGAATCTTCATAACTACTGGCATATACTTTAAAGTTGAATAGAATTATAAACTAGGTGTCAATCATCTGAGTGTCATGACGTGCGATCATTTATATGCACAGATTCTTTGACCCAGTTGCGGGCAAGTTCAGCAAGACTGCCACCGGTCCTGATGGGCAGAAACTCCCCCGCTCCTTCTGCCAGCTCGTTTTGGACCCCATCTTTAAGGTGAATGGAGAGAAAAAAGTGACATAAACTTACAATGAATATGTTTAATAGGGAAAAAATCCAGACATCATAGTATTGCAGTATTTTCTGTGGTAATACTGTATCGATACACAGACGCTAAATGGATGTATTACTATATATGTGTTGGTCAGTTTGTCTGCTTGACAATCCTATTTTGCAGCCATAAAATTTAAGTAAACAAACAGAGAAATGTATATTTTTAGATAGAACAGATGTTGACAAAGTTTCCTTTTGGAGACGTCATTTGAAATTGGGAAATATTTGAAGTTGGAAAAAAGGTAAGGGCTCTAAAAATGTTAAGGATGACTTTAGGGCTTTGAACTCAAGTTTTATGCCTTCTTTTTGCTTTTTTATTGTCCTAGGTTTTTGATGCCATCATGAATTTCAAGAAGGACGAAACAGCCAAACTAATTGAGAAGCTGAACGTCAAACTAGACTCTGATGACAAGGAGAAAGAGGGGAAGGCCCTGTTGAAGGCTGTGATGCGCCGCTGGCTGCCTGCCGGAGAGGCCCTGCTCCAGATGATCACCATCCACCTGCCCTCCCCCGTCACTGCACAGAAATACCGCTGTGAGCTTCTCTATGAGGGGCCGGGAGACGACGAGGCTGCCATGGGTCAGTGGAACATTTTCATAGCACGACACCCCTTCACCCACTGGAGAGGTCATCATTCAATGTGATGATTTAAAGGTCCCATTACATTGTTTTCTTTGGGGGCTTTTATATACAGTAGACCTTAGTGGTCCCCTAATACTGTATCTGAAGTCTCTTTTATATAGACCTTAGTGGTCCCCTAATACTGTATCTGAAGTCTCTTTTATATAGACCTTAGTGGTCCCCTAATACTGTATCTGAAGTCTCTTTATATAGACCTTAGTGGTCCCCTAATACTGTATCTGAAGTCTCTTTTATATAGACCTTAGTGGTCCCCTAACACTGTATCTGAAGTCTCTTTTATATAGACCTTAGTGGTCCCCTAATACTGTATCTGAAGTCTCTTTCCCAAAATTCAGCCTTGGTGCAGAATTCCAGCCACTAGTTCCAGTCCCACAATGAGCTTTCTTTAGTATGTGCTAATTCTAAGTCTGTAGTTTTTGAGGAGGAGAGGGGGGGGGGGGGGGGTCTTTATTTTGGCTACGCTATACTCAGGGCTTACTATCTCTGCTCTCTTCTCAGGTATTAAAAACTGCGATCCTAAGGCTCCGCTGGTCATGTACATTTCCAAGATGGTCCCAACCACCGACAAGGGTCGTTTCTACGCCTTTGGCCGGGTGTTCTCTGGCTGCGTGTCCACTGGCCTGAAAGTGCGCATAATGGGGCCAAACTACACCCCTGGCAAGAAGGAGGACCTTTACATCAAACCCATCCAGAGGTGAGCATGTCAATGTAAAAGCTGCTACACAGAGGCCTGGGGTGGCATGAGAACAGAGAACATTTGTGCAAAATTGTAACATGTAACATTTTAACCATTTGTTTTTGTGTATGTGATGGCAACTTTTTAAATTAAATTCAGTTTTATTCATAGTATCAAATCATAACAAGAGTTATCTCAAGACACTTTACAGATAGAGTAGGTCTAGACCCCATTCTGTAATTTACAAAGACCCAACAATTCCAGTAATTCCCCCAAGAGCAAGCATTTAGGAATGGCGAGGAAAAACTCCATTTAGGAAGAAACCTGGGACAGACCCAGGATCTTGGTTGTTCATAACAGTGTCCTTTTGCTCCATCCAGGACTGTTCTGATGATGGGCCGGTATGTGGAGCCTATTGAAGATGTCCCATGTGGCAACATCGTGGGTCTTGTTGGAGTAGACCAGTTCCTGGTTAAGACGGGGACGATTACCACCTATGAACATGTATGAACATTGCTTTTTTTTTCCTTTATACTGAAGTTTAAATTATGGTGCACCACACAGTGAATCATTAGTTATTTATACTGAAGCATGGCTTGCTGTCAGCATAGTTCTTCCTGGTAGAACAACACTTAGCATGATGACCCTGGCTCTGTCCGCAGGCCCACAACTTGCGGGTGATGAAGTTCAGTGTGAGCCCTGTGGTCAGAGTTGCTGTGGAGGCCAAGAACCCCGCTGATCTGCCCAAGCTGGTGGAGGGACTGAAGCGTCTGGCCAAGTCCGACCCCATGGTGCAGTGCATCATCGAGGAATCCGGGGAGCACATCATCGCCGGAGCAGGAGAGCTGCACCTGGAGATCTGCCTGAAGGACCTGGAGGAGGACCACGCCGGCGTTCCACTGAAGGTGAGACAAGGAGAACAGAGATTTTATATGATAAACTCAAGAGCTTTACAAAGCTGTCTGAATGTGAACATTTAACAAACATTCACCTACCCTTGCGCCTGGGTAGCTCCCCTGGTAGGGCGCGTGCCCATATACGTATAGAGGTTAACTCCTCAACACAGCTGTCACTGAGACAGAACCATCAACTCCGTCAACTCCGACCTGCGGCCCTTTGCTGCATGTCATTAAAACGATTTTAGGATATTGATTCGACTACCTCTTCCTTCATCTTGTTCCAGAAATCCGACCCAGTCGTGTCTTACAGAGAGACAGTGACAGAAGAATCATACCAGATGTGTCTGTCCAAGTCCCCCAACAAGCACAACCGTCTCTTCATGAAGTCCCGCCCCTTCCCCGACGGCCTGGCTGATGACATCGAGAAGGGGGAGGTCGGCCACCGCCAGGAGCTCAAGGTCCGTGCCCGTTACCTCGCCGACAAGTATGAGTGGGAGGTGACAGAAGCCAGGAAGATCTGGTGCTTCGGCCCGGACGGAAGCGGGGCCAACCTGCTGGTAGACGTGACAAAGGGGGTTCAGTACCTCAACGAGATCAAGGACAGCGTTGTGGCTGGTTTCCAGTGGGCGACTAAAGAGGTGGGCAGCACGTGCAACATGGTTCTGATGCATTTGTGATATTGTTCTTTTAAATCTTGTACTTGTATACTGCTGTGAATGAGGTTGCTGTCCTTGGTCATCATGCAGGGTGCTCTGTGTGAGGAGAACATGCGCGCAGTTCGCTTCGACATCCACGACGTGACGCTGCACACAGACGCCATCCACCGCGGTGGGGGACAGATTATTCCCACAGCTCGTAGGGTCCTGTACGCCTGCCAGCTCACCGCGCAGCCACGACTCATGGAGCCTGTGTACCTGGTGGAGATCCAGGTGTGTATAGAGACATATTACCACCAAAGGTACATTGGGAAATGGTCTAGTTGCATAGGATCCTAAATCAGAGTTGTACATTTTTTTTAACGTTGAAGTTTCTGTTTTAATTGATATTTATACAGACTAAATTTATTATATTTTGATTAGCAAATAAAAAAGCATGACTTATTAGGCACTTTAGGTCTATAACTTCAAGGGACAAACAAAAGATGACAAAATGATTCCTTTTAGTGTGAAACTATTTGAATCAGGACTGACTTTGTTGCACATATGCAAAGATGTATTGTACATATGCATAATAGGAAGTGTACAGATTATAAAGGGGTTGAGAACCCAAGCCATACCCCCCCGATGGTGCCTAGAGTCTGCTGGTGGTGGAGAAGGAACCTGCAGGGGCTGTCTGCCAGAGGGCGACTCAGGGTGCCGACGACAAATTTACAATTTGTGAATGTGAAAAAAAGCGCTTATCTCCATGCCAATGTACTCATCATAATTATGATACATATAAATCTCTGATGCCAGTCCTCACTTCATGTCTGACCGCTGTGCTTGTTGTGCTTGTTGTGCGTCCAGTGCCCGGAGCAGGTGGTCGGGGGCATCTACGGCGTGTTGAACAGGAAACGAGGACATGTGTTTGAGGAATCCCAAGTGATCGGCACGCCCATGTTTGTGGTGAAAGCCTACCTTCCTGTCAACGAGTCCTTTGGTGAGTTTGTGTTTTAGTCTGTCCTGTACAATGTCTTTTGTTGTAAGATCTGACTCTTACTTTTGTAGTTTAATGACAAATATTGGATGAATATTCCTAGATTGTTAAGAGTTCACCCAGATTTGCTTGCTTTTCAGTGTCCCAATATGTGTAGTTTTAGAATAATTGACTTTATTAATTTGTTCTTAGCTCGTTATTTCTCTATTCTCAGCAGAGAAGAATATTCCAGTATATAAATGGGTTATCTGTATTTATTGCCTCCAGGGTTCACAGCTGACCTGCGCAGCAACACTGGAGGCCAGGCCTTCCCTCAGTGTATTTTTGACCACTGGCAGATTCTCCCCGGAGACCCCAGCGACCCCACCACGAAACCCTTCCAGGTTGTCGCCGAAATCAGGAAACGCAAAGGTCTAAAAGAGGGCATTCCTGCCGTAGACAACTACTTGGACAAACTGTAAACGTTGAGCCCAGGTTATAAAATACCAAATCAATCTCTAGACCCTACCCCGTGGGCACTTTAAATCTTTGCACAGGCTTAAAGACACATCGCACAAATAGTTTTGACTTTGAGTCCGGAGCAGAAACAAAGCTTTAAACTTTAGTTGTAGGCTAGTGGAAGCAGTGATGCTTTTTTTTCATTTCACAGCTACAGTACACCAAGTGCCTAGGGTGAGGGTTTGGGGGAACAATTGGATCAAAGCAGTTGTAGTCCTTGTTTCTTCTATTCCTCCACATCTTCCCCCCCCCCGCCCCTCATCTGCCAGGATGGGCCTTTACAGTGCACTGTGATACTGCTGCAATAATGCATATTAACATGGATCCTTGGCCAGATAAAAGTATAAAAAGCCACAATAAAGTGTTACAGAAGTTAGACTCCCTGCGTTGGACCTTTGTTCAGTGGATGTAATTAATAAAAACATACAACTCATGATGACTACTGAAATTCTGTTAATTCTTTAGTGGGCTTAAGAGAATGGTTTACCATTTTGGAAAATAAAAATGGATGCAGGGATTTAACATTAAAGTTAGATGAGAAGAACGATGCCATTCTCATTTGTAAGGTGAATATAGTCTAAGGCTAGAGACGACAGCCAGCTAGCATGCCAATAATTTCCATAAAGAATTTAAAAGGGCTTAAAAAACATTCAATCTTGCACTAATAGGAACGTTGTAAGACTGTAAATGAGTGTAGTACTTTTAATGTCTTTACTTAATTATCTTTTGTTGTCTGTTGTCAATTGTAAATGTCTCAGGAAAATTTAACATAAATATCCTCTTCAAGGATGAGGATTAGAACTGTGCCCTCACATAAATTTCACACAAATAAATAATAGGATAAAGTGACCATAATTCAGCGGCATAAATCAGGAACAGAAGGGCAGATTGAGATCATAACGGCCATGGATAGTGGAAGAAGTGAAGCATCTGGGTTTCATCAAAAAAATACACTAAATACATTAATTAAATGTCACAAAGTCTTAACTGCATATTTAATGAGTGGACAGACATGGATGTAAAAGCAACTTAAATTTTGTTTGTCTTACTGTACTGTGAACTTCCCCATGGTATTTTATTCTCGGGATTTATTGTCTTAATAAAGAATGGAAAATAGATACTCCCAAACATAACCGCTGTCAATTAGTGAGCTTTAGAAGTGTAGGTAGGTGTTGGACAGAGCCAGGCTGTTTCCTTGTTTTCAGTGTTTATGCTAAGCTATGCTAAACGACTGATGGGTGTGGTGTAGTCTAGTCTTATTTTCAGCAGACAAACGTAAGACCAACAGGCGTTTCCCAAGATTTTACATTGTTGTTAAGTTACTCCCGGGATGGGTTCTTTTTCCAAAATCACAAGCACCACAACATTTTTTCTTCACTCTTTAATCAATAATTATTTCAAGTTACATATACATTATTAAATGCAACTTTAATATACAACCCTTTATCTTCCGAACCAAGACGGCAAGCTCTTCCGCCCATACTTTTTAAAACAAAGCTAAAAAGAAACATATCTGAAGAGTTAGTGTGCATCCATAGAACAAACAAATGAACATATGCAAGGCCGAGAAGTGCAAGGTATCATGGGTATAGGCAACTACCAAGCAAGGACACAAGATATCACAGATAGTACTGTATGTAGAAACCCAAAAATTGCTTACCATTATCATGTTGTTAAGATTAATATGAACTTTGGTTCAGAGAGTTCATAAAGCCTATGACGTCTATGGAAGTTACAGCTGATGTGGAATTGAGTGCAACGCTGGGCTGTACTGAACGGTGATGAGGCTCCTGTCTTGGCAAATCTTTTAAACCGTACATTCATACAGTTCCAACTCCTTTGCACTAACGCTGTGCAGTACAGGAGTGGAACTGTACATCTTAAGTAGAATACTGCCTTATGCCTTCAATCCACAGCAGGGACATCAACACTGAATAATCTGAGAGGCTCCTCTCTCCCTCCTTTGTGGAGTCGGTTACAGTCATGTCTGTTTCAGAGGCTGGCATCACATCAACACAAAGGGATAAAAGGAAGCCAGTGAGAAAGAGAGAGACAGCATCTCAAATGACACGCTACGCCCCATGTAGTGACCTACATCGCTTTACGGTTAGGTGGCCAACGGTAGTGCACTATATGGAGGGACCAGAATGATGTCTGAGAGATCAGTCCCCAGAACGGCTGCTGAGGCGCCGGCCCCGCGCTGGTGTCAGGCTGTCACATTTGATGGTGGATCCTTGCTGCGTCAGAGGGGGACTATGTGTAGAAGATGACCTCAGGTATCTGTCCGTCCTCTACAGAAGTGCCGTTGTTGTTGCCCGCCGCGTAGCAGAAGGTGAAACACGTCTTTGTGCCAGTGGACGACGACTCGTGCGTTACCTTTCGCATTCCCTTGGTCCCGTAATGAGAGTCCGGGCCCTGCAAGACAGACGGACAGGTTGAATACGCTGGTGGAGCCACCAGCTGCACAGTAACAGCTCAGATATTCTAACACAAAAAGGGGAAAAATAGACGAGCTGAATTAATAAATCCATTAACTGATTAGTTGAACAACAGACGTCGTTTTTTATAAATCTTTCATTATTTGAATCAAATTTGAAGATTTGTCAGTTTTATCTGTCTCATTTGAGAGTAAATTGGATACATTTGGGTTTATTGGTGAGCCAAAAAAGCAATTTGAAGGTAGTCTAAAACTAACTTCTATTTTTTTTTTTATTATGAAGGCAAATAATCATTAGTTGCAGCCCTGGAAAAAAACCACAACTTCTGGATTGGAATGCACTTCTATACAATGAAGGACTGCATGTGTATCTGGTGACATCACAGACCCATCACAGACCTTCAGTGTAGCGCAGGCAGTGTAGTTGACGTTGGGTAATATCTCCACTGGTTCTTTGAACATGACTCTGAAGGTGTTGGCGGACCCGTCACAGCTGAAGCCTGTGTCATTCTGGCCCAGCACCGTGTTGCTGTCCGTGTGTATGATCTGCATTGAGAAATGAAATGCAGAAATAAAAAGATACTTCACGCCTATAAAGTACAGCAAAACCGGACACAAAGGTTTGCGATGGGTTCGGGTGCACACCTGTATGTTAACTTGGTAGTCGGTGGGTCCGTGTATAGACCCGTAGAGACCGAACCCAACCACAAATATCCTTCTGTTTACTGAAAACCTGGGAAGGAAAACAGAACGGAAACATATCAACAGGGGGGGGTAGGACATAGTTGACTGTGTCAACATTTGCTGCTCAAAGCCTAAAAAGCACAGGTGGAACTAATAACATTCCACCTGTGCTTGCCTTGAAAATGATCTATTAATAATTACAATGTATGTGTGTGTGTGTGTGTGTGTGTGTGTGTATGTATATATATATATATATATATATATATATATATATATATATAAAAATATAAAATAAAAGATTGATTCTTGGCGTCTGTGTATCGATACAGTATTGCCACTGAAAATATCACTATGCTGTATCAATTTTTTCCCCCACCCCTACAGTGTAGCAGATGTTTTTCGCGTCTTTTAGAGTTCAATAATAAAGCCCCTGGCTTTATATCATACAGTGTTGTATGGCCGCAGTATCTGATTCATTGTCTGTTGTTACTGATCACATACAATGGAAATGTTAATTAATCTCGGTTTAAGTGAAGCAGGGAAAGGTGCAAATGCTGCCGATGTCATCTACACTACAACAGTGGTGCTGGGGAGCTTATTTTATTATATTGGTTTAAATTAAATTACTAACTAATTGATTACATTTAATCAATAAAGTGGTAAGGCTGAAATGACATTTTTTTTAAATGCTCCGCTCCTCACTGACCTTATGCGGTCGCTGGTCCCGCTGTAACCCCAGCGGCTCTCCACCTGTCCAAAACGGGTGATGCTGCACTCCTTCCCGCGGAGGCAGCAGCGAGGCCGGTCGATGAACTCCACGCGAGGCTTGGGGTTTACTGTGAAGTGGAGGAAGAGACTCACCACCTCTCTGTCGGTCAGAATACTGGACTGGGCCGGACCTAAAGGGGCGATGACAAGACCGGAGGACAAGGATCAGGGTCTGAAGCACGGGACGAGTGTGTGAATGAATGAATTGTATGAAAGCAAAGCTACAGTTGTGTTTCTGGTCACCTGCAGCAAACTCCTCAATGGTCATGAGGGGAAAGCGGATGAGAGTGAGGGCTTTGCCCAGCACTTTGCGCTTGTTCTCGGGCGTCGGCTGCAACTGTTGCCTGTGAGCCTCGGCCTCCGCCCAGCGCACCGCCGCACCGAACAAACGCACCTCCCTCACCCCGAGGGTATCCCTCTCCAGCACTGCCACCAAGGTATCTAAGGGAGGGAGAGAGGAAAAACCCAATGGTCAGGCAAGGCCACTTTATCTGTAGTGCACATTTCAGCAACAGGGCAATTCAAAATGCTTCACACAAAATCAGTTAAACAGATAAAACACAAGTATCCTCAAAAAAAAAAACTTGAGACTACCTTCCCACTAATTAGTCCATGTTAGTGCTGCCTTTCGTGATCATCCTCAGTGTCTCTACCCTTCACGACTCTATTTTTAGAGACGTAACCTTTCGTCTCCTTGACTCTTCTTCACACTAATTAAGCCGATCTAGCGCCGCCTTTCTTGTCTACTTAACGGCCTTCTTTGCGTTAGTTTCAGATCTTTTGACACTACACATTCACTTTTTCTTTAAAGTTCCACCCTTCGAGTCTGTCTTTCTCTGTCTAAAACCCTAACCCACTTGAGACTCCCTTCACACTAATTTGTCAATTTTAGTGCTGCCTTTCGTGATCATCCTCAGTGTCACTACCCTTCAAAACCCAACTGGGGCTACGATGACGGTCACAAAGCGACGTTACCCAAGTCGATGTCCGTGAAGCCTTCAGCGGCGAGAGCATCTCCCGTGTTCTTATCGATGTTCTCCAGGCAGAGGCTGGCGAGCTGGGGCTCATCGAACAACCGGGCCTGAAACCAAAAATACACCAACACATTTATTTCCCTTACGCGGCTCAGTTCAAAAGTTAGAACTGACAACTGAAATGACAGTTCAACAAGTACTATGATGTAGATGTGCACGATCTAAGAGGAGGACTGGATTTCAAACCTTAATACTTATGTTTGGAACGGACCGATATATGTCAAAGCACCAAACGCTGGTTTCAGATATGTGGACAGACTTGTAATCCTGTCACGTTTTCAATTTTTCAGGTTGTTTTTTTTGGCCGCCTTTAGTATGCAACATGTCATATTTGAGAACTGGATTCTTTTGTTATTTAACCCTTGTGTTGTCTTCCTGTCTTCCTGTCTCTTGTCAGGGCTTTTTCTGACATTTTTGTCACCTTTTCAATGTCGTGGTTGCTTTTTTGTTTTTCTTTAATTCCAAAGTTATTTCATATTTCTAATGTTGACATTTTCAGCTTATTTCAAAGGCCCATTTTTTGTCATGGAAAAACTGGAAATGGGTCAAATTTAACCCGAGGACAACATGAGGGTTAAAAAGTGTTTTGTCAAAAAAAAAAACATTTATATATTACTCAAACGGTAGAAGAGAGTGTGTTTTGGTAATGGAACCAAAAATAACAAATCCTATCTGTCCAACTCTTATCTGTGAGGTTAAAAAAATGTATCCCTCTGTTGCATAGTGTACTGACAGTGTTTGCACACAACATCTTGGGCAGAAAAACTAGGAGTTAAAAGAAGCCGCAGTCTTAAGTGGATATTAAGATTTAGAGGCAGTACAGCCAGTCTGACACATCCAGTTGCCTTGTCAACGTTTAGAGCCGGGGGAAGCAGACCTGTGTGAGCAGCATGAAAGCATTGTCTGCTCTCAGGTTCTTCTTGAGGAACTCCACACAGTGAGCCTCCAGTGCTGGTACTGCATACTTTTTAGCTGTGTATAGTGTGGTCATCACCGTCTCAGGCCCGATCTGGACTTCATCAGAGTAGAGAAACCTGCAGGAGGATCCCAAGTTAAACAAGACACTGAGATACTTTTATTTTATTTCGAGAACATTTAAAATATATATGTGTGTGTACACACACGTACACACACACGAGCAGGATGAAGCTTGGATGTTTCCCTCTGCTAATTCACTCTCATTCATTTCTTATATATTCCATATATTTTACAACAGCATAACCAATATACACAACAATGCATCTCTAGTTTTACACATACCAACCCCTTTTACTTATTTACTTACATTTTCCCCTTTACGTAGTCCACCACCCGTGCACAATCCATGCACTGACCCACCTTCACAATCATCTCCCTTCCTCTTCATAGCCTTTTTCAGTTTTTCAACTTTATGTCATGTCTGTACGATGTTTAAGCACCCGGTTTAACCATTCCACCAACTCACCCCACTGATCGTGACGCACATACTTTTTTTTAGAGTCAATCTTATTTGGAGTTTTTGAAATTTCAGATGTTCTCTCGGATCAAACCCACCCTGTCTGTCCATAAACATTAATTTTTTTTAAATTTCCTGGCAGTTCTTGCTTTGAACATAAATTCAACCAGATCAATGAATTTCAGACTATGTGACTTAAAGAATAAAGGACTTGTCTGCTCCAGGTATCAAAAATATTTAGGATTGGGACTACTCTCTTTTAGGTTGGTTTTAGATGTATTTCCTTAGATTTCCACTCCACTCAGTAACTTTGATATGGCTGTATGAGTGTATTACACAGAGTATATAATGATTTATTGTCTAGATTTATTTATTATTGCTATGGTCTTTTTACTAGATTTGCATCTATTATAATCATACGGTGAATTAATTGGTCTAACATGTGATGCTGCGTTTTGGAGCTTAAATGTTACCCGCAACTTAGCTAGTATGACATGACATTTAAAAAAAAAAATACCATCCCACTTTAAGGACACGCAATTATTCAGTTTAAAAATGGCACGCTCTCGCCCTCACGCGCTCCTTACTTTAGCAGGGCCAGAAAGGCAGCTGGCTCCACATCAGGAAGCTCGATTTCCGTCGAGGTCGTCGCCATCCCGCCGTTGAACATGGCATCAAATACTGCGCTCCCCACGGCCAGAACAAACCTGACGACGTCGACAATAAAGAACAAGAAAAGAGGTTACTAACCCTATTTCCGCGTTGCCGCTTCACAGTTAGCTTGCCAATATTTTGGAATACTCATACTGCAGTTTCTTACCTGTGCGCAGGTATCCTCTGAACCCCCATTCCTTTGCCCACCAAAAAATGAACGTCACTGAGCACTTCGTTGTTGAAGAGGAAAGCGAATCTCTCCTTGACGGTGCTCTTCGTCGCCTGCCAGTTGTACACTGGCTCTCGGTAGACCAGCACCGACGCAGCTGCCGGAGTAGCGGTAGGTGCTGCCGACGCAGACGCATTTGACGCTGGGGTGGTTGCCATGTTAGACGCCGGGGTGGCCATGACTCCGACTGCCGCAGCACCTGCCGCAGCGGACTGCTGCAGGGAGTTCTGCGCAGTCGGGGGAGCTCCGCTCGAAACACCGTTGCTGTCTCCCCCGCCAGGCCCCATCTGTGGGTTGGGACGCCTCGCTGCTCCCTGTGCTCCCCCAGCCATACCTACCGCTCCGCCGTTGGATGCTGGCATGGAGAAAACGCTGTTGCTGGGCTGGCTGTTTCCCAAAGGACCCGGGCCAGAAAAATTAAGGCAAGGAGGCCTGCCGCTGTTGTCTCCAGCAGCCATCTTGAACCGAGAGTAGGCGTAAACAACACACTTCATCGCTTTGAGTATTTCAGGTTGTCGCGACAGTCACAGCTGCCCTTAGCTGCCCCCTGGCGTTTGTTGTTGTTACTGCAAGGTGCTCTCCATCTGCACAGGAGGGCCATTTTCCTCTCACGTCAGTTTATAATATAGCAAACACGCCTGTTTATGAGTGCTTATTAACTCTTTTTAGAGTAACACATATTCAGTTGGTTTTGTAGCTCAGTCCGTATGGAGTTGGGTTGGGAACCGGAGGGTCACCGGTTCAAGTCCACGCACGGACCAAAGTATGGTGGTGTGGTGGACTGGTAGCTGGAGAGGTGCCAGTTCACCTCCGGGGTACTTCCAATTTGCTTTTGAGCAAAGCACCAAACCCCCAACTTCAATAGCAGGCTGAGCATGTAAAATGGCACAGACATTTGGTTCTAATGCCGATTACAAATGACCATTTCCATGACGGTATAAGTGATAATAGGTTTTTTGTAAAAAACTGCAATATTTTGTGAGTAAATATTGCTCTTAATTACACAAAAACTGTCTAAGTAGCCCTACTTCCCCATGTATGTGAGCAAGGCTTTAAAATAGAAGACCAACTTCAGGCTACTTCAGGCTTTAGCTGTGTGTGTGTGTGTGTGTGTGTGTGTGTGTGTGTGTGTGTGTGTGTGTGTGTGTGTGTGTGTGTGTGTGTGTGTGTGTGTGTGTGTGTGTGTGTGTGTGTGTGTGTGTGTGTGTGTGTGTGTGTGTGTGTGTGTGTGTGTGTGTGTGTGTGAAGATGAGATTTAAGTAAATAATTTATTTTTATTACGAGATAAACTTTGGGTTCTGTTAATTCTTCAAACCAAAACCTAAATTGTAAAGACATTAGACAATAGGCTTACACTTACATGGGTGCACCAATATCAAATAGATCCTTTTTGAAGCATCAATGGACTATCACATGATGATGATGAGATGATCATTTACATTCTGTAATAGAAACTACACAGTTGGCTCACATTGGCTGATTCCAGCATTTGGATATATTTAATTACCTTCAGATTAACCTGAAGTATAGGATATAAAGGATTCACCCTCCCACTATAATTGTATTCCCGGTATAGGATAAGGCGTTGGAAGAGGATTTAAGCCGTCATATGGGAAATAAAAATTTAGCTTACTTAAAAAAATGGGTGAATGGGACTCGTGAGTATTAGCATATACCAACTGTAAATCCTGTCGTTAGCCCAATATATGAATTGATTGAAGAGCCTGCCAGAGTAGGCTGCTTGTCAACTGCAATTCAACAAAAAAATCAATACATTTTAAATGTAGTTGAAATACAGGGCAGCCTATTAAAAAAATAAATACAACTTTTGTTAAATGGCGTGTACGCTGAAAACAATGAATGAAATTCCTCTCCGACATCACTGGGTGCATTACACCGGCCAGGCCCATCCCGTCTCCTCCGTTCAACCCACCGCGAGCCCCACTCCGCCTGCTACTCATCAACCGTGACGTCAGGGCGGCGCGGGGAGCTGTCCACGCGCGGAGAGTGCTGCTTCTGAAACAAGATGGCTGTGCGCGCAGGAGGAGCAGCGGAGGAGAGCCGAGGCAATGCAGGGGAGGAATGAAGAGGGGGGCGAGGAATTCACTCACTGTGTGTCTTGTCCTACCAAAAGCTTCGCTGAGAAAGAGACGAGTGCTTCTGACATTATGCTAACTGGTTTTCGTTACCATTTAGGCTAGCAGTTTGGCGCTTTGAGTTTTCTTTTTGTAACCAAGAGACAAACGGACTGACCAAACAAATCACGGAGCACTCAGTAGAGGACAGCCGGGGACCCTCACGCCGCTATCAGAGATGTCCCTGCTATGTGTGGGAGGTAAGATAGGGATTTAAAAGGGTAGTAAAACCATTTATGTTTGATGTTAATGACTATCATTTGGTCGCGGTACAGCTGCACAGTTGTCTGACAGAGCCTGCGGGCTGTCAGCTCCGTAGAAAAGTCTGTGTAGCCGGAGCACCGGAGGGTTTGTGCTGACCAGTCATAAATCACACGGTGTAGCCTATGGTTAACGGGAACACAGCACGTTTATAGTGGGGGATGCCACTGGGATGGGCTACTTTTACTGTTGCAGAATGACATGTCTTTCATTTACTCCAATAAAAATGCAGTGTGAATGAGTTCTGTCAGCAAAGAAAAGAGACCCATTATTCGTGACTGTTAACAGTAGGCTACCAGAAGCTCTTTGAATTTCTATAAATGTCTACATGGAGGAGGAGAACCGCTGTTTCCTCTCCCGGTGGGTACTGTTGCGGCGTGTGTGTGTCATTCGCGCCGGTCATTCGTGCGTGGGCAGTCAAAGGCGGTGGAGGAGGACGGGGAAAAGCCCCTGCCGCTGCCGCTGCTGCTGTTGCCGCACCGCCGCTTTGCCGCTCCGCTGAAGTCGTGAGGGAATACTAGTCGACTGGTGATGCTCGTCACTTCTCGACGTTTTCCCTAAAGCGATGCGTCACCTGCTCCTACCAGGCTCGCTGAAAGCTCCTGATGCTGACGCTGTTGTCTCTCAGTGCGATGAATAAGCATCTGTGATTGCTCATAATCAAGTAACACCACCTCCAGCTTCACGCATCCAGGGCGCAGTAATCAGGCCCAAGCTAAAAAAAGAGGGGACCCCTCTAAAACGCATTTTGTGGTCCTTTTGTTGGACACATAGGGGTTGAATCCAAATTGCAAAAACAACTTTCTCGAAATTATGAGAGTGTTGTACTAACTCAATTTGAAACAGACAGGAATGACATTTGGGAAGGTTTTGCTGGGCAATTTGTCTCATATGACTTTATTTTAATTATTGATTACATTGTCAATTGTTCTCAATTGATTAGACCTTTTTGTTGGTCTACGAGATGTCAGAAAAGGGTAAAACAACATCAACAATAGCTGAAACGATTGGTTCAATAGTCAAGTAAGCCAAATAATATTAAAATGTGCAGCTACATGCATCCTTTATTATTTGTTTTTAAGAAATAATTTAATCACAAATGCCAGTTATTATATTCTAGCTTCCGGAAAGAATTGGCTTCTGTTTTTTTTTATTTGAGAATTTCTTTGCCTTTCTTTCCCTGACACTAAATTGTATATCTTTAGGTTTTGGACTGTTGGTTGGACGAAACAAGACATTTGAAGACATGACCTTGGTCCTTATGATATTGTGATGGGTGTTTTTTAACGATTTGCTGATATTTTCTAGACTCAATGACTAATCAATTCATAAAGAAAACGATGGGCAGATTATCAATAATTGTAATTATTAGTTGCAGCCCTAATTCCAATAATAATTGCCAAAAAGCTGAGGTGATGTCTTAAAATGGCTTGTTTTGTTAGACCAACAGTCCAAAAACCCAACAATAATTTAGTAACTTTTAATTAACACTTACATTTAGTGTTAGTTTTGACCACATTACGTACAACTCACGTAGGAGTAGATGAAAACCACAGAATATTTGTTATTCTACTTTTAAAAAAAAAGAGGCATATTCATTATGAAAACATTTGCAGGTTATTTTTCTGTCTATTAACCAACTAATCCTTTAAGCTCCAAATCTGATCAAGCCCTGGTCAGTGAGGTAAACGTGTGTAGTGTTATGTTTAAGCTCAAGACATTTGTCATAGATTGGAAAATGGCAATTACAGTATGTGGGGACAAAATGAAAGTTAAGGGGGTTTCAAAGTCACCTTTTATGTCAGGCCCATAATGGATGCTAGCCCACCTCATCTTGTCCCGCCAGGTCCACCCACTGTCTGTCCCTGCCCTGAGTCAGTCCCAGGTGTCATTAAGACCCTGAGAAGTATTCATTCATAAACACCGGCTGCGGCTGTCAATGTCGTGGACTACGAGACTTGGCAGAGAGCCCTCTTTCTTTTCCTGTTACATCATTCATGCTTACCTGACTGGAGCTATTTCTGGCCTCCACCGTACTTTGCGCCTCTTGAATAGGCAGCATTTCTTTGGAGCATCTGCCGACAAAGCAGAATTCAGACACAGATACAGATTAACTCTGAAAAACTTGGCATCTTTTCCTTCAGCTAGACCACATATTTCTTAAGTCCAGTTTTCGCCCTGTCTTGATTTGGACACAAGATCTCGGAGCGTAATATCTCTGTCAGCAGTTTGAGGGACTACTGCAGATCTGTGTGATCCTTCAGAATAAGGGGCTGTCCACCTAAATCATGTCAGCCCTCATTTTGTCTTTGGATGGCTGAACTCAGCTCACCCACTCCCTACTTTACATTCTCTGAGAGTTCATGTTCAAGGGTTCGCTTGATTCCCCGCCGAGTCTCTGTTTTCTTGGCAATCTGCTTAGTTCCCATAAGTCAGAGTCTGCTGTGTCAGAGGTACTTCCTGAATGAATTCTGTGGGGTTTCACAACGCCTACTAAGCCTTACAGATTGTGCTGTGCATCCTCTGATTAAAGAATATAAAACAAGCAAGCGTTGATTTGTTATGTCCTTTAAGACATTTTCACATAGTTATTGATAGGTCTAGCTTTGACCCCGTTTTCTGAATCCAGACCACTTACCCACTCCCTACATTTCAGTAGATTTATCCAGTGTTACGTCCTGTCACAGGCCTATTGCTTCCAAGTTATAGGCACTTGCATGTACAGTATTTGCATGTGTGTGTTGGTGTTGCCCTTTCTGCTTAGATACATGCATTTGTGATAAAATATTGTTTGTGGGGCTCGGGGACATTTCTCATCCTAACTCATTCTGTCAGAGAGATTTATGATCGTGTGGTATTATAAAGCTTCAGCTTTCCACTGTTGAAAATCCAATTCCTTTTACATTGATCTTCACTTACTGATTTATTTCCAGGGCTGCTTTAGTGTTGACACTAAAACACAGCACAAAGCAGGCTCTAAAAAATGTAAAGGACTGCTGAGAACATAGTTTGGCCTTTCTTGTCTTCAGTCATTCATTGTATTGCATTGTGTAATTTTCTTTTAACATTTACAGTGAGCTTTCAGCTCCAGCTGTGTTGATCTTGACCTTAAATAAAGATGCAAACACACAGATGTATCCGTTTACATGTAGCTTACGGGTGTTGCACATGTTGATGTTACAGTTGGTGAGGTATGACTTGGAAGCAGAGATATTTTCATTGCTGTTTGCAATTGCTTCATTGGTGCATGTGAATGAGTCACTGCAGTTGAGTGTGTGTGTGTGTGTGCGTCTGTGCCTGCTGATGTAACAGCATGGCACTTAAGCTTCACATTTAGCTTAAGTATGAGTTTGATGAAAGAAACACAAAGGAAAAGTAGTGAGGAATAGAATCAAGTGCCTTACCGACTCAGGGCAATTTTAAGTAGGTTACTATGGTGACCGTATCCGGTGTGCATGGTCTGCAGAGAATATTGTTAGTTAAAGGTGCAGGTTCGGTTACTTGAGCTTTATTGGAATTTTGTTAATGCAATCTTGTGTTTAGGGCTGCGCAATTTTATTGAGATCGCAATATGAACTAGTTCAATTTCTAAATCGCAGGGGGCGCAATATTTGTTAAAGGCTAAATATGTGTCAAACCATTCTTAATTAAGTATTGTGGTGCTGCAGAGACGTCCCGGCCTGCAAATCGTGTCCTACAGACTAAAGAAAAACATCTTTGTTTGGAACAGATCTTCAAAAAAAATCACACTTCCATAATCTTTTTTAAAACATATTTTTCAAAGAAAATGAGAATAATGATACAAAAATGATCATGCCCACCATTATCGTGAATCATATTACAATTGCAACATCAGTCAAAGTAATCACAATTAGATATTGTGCAACTCTAACAATGGAAAAATACGTAAATTGACCATCTGATTAATCCATGCAATATGGTTCTTTTTATTTGCCTGTAGGTGTACTGTACTCTCTGTTTCTGTGTCCCACACTGGTGAAGCACAGCGGGAAAGCTTGCCCATGTTTTTTTCAGCGCTGTGTGTTTCTATATTTTGCCGCCACACTCCATGCCAACATATCTGCACCTTATGGCAATGAGGCAGAGCACTTAGTCCAAATCTGCATAGTTGCAATTTCAGTTTTCTGCGTCAACCCTCTTTACCCACTACCAGTTAGTGGTAATTGGCAAATATGTCTCAGATGTATTTGAATTCTTAGTCAACATAGTTTTTTTTCTACATTCAATGTAGTATAATTTACAGACATTGTTTTGATTGATCACAAGCATCGTTTCCTGTTCTCTGTGTAAAAGTCAAAAAAGAGGACACGGGAGCGTTCAGAAGTGAAAGCAGATGGTGTTCCTGTGTGTGACTTTGTCCCTCTCTGTGTGTCCACAGTGAAGAAAGCCAAGCTGGATGGACCCCAAGGTAAGACCCGGCCTCCTGAAAGAGAAAGAGGGAGAGACTTGCTGTTATGTGACATAAATCTTTAAGCAGACTGAGAACAGTTTACATGCTGAAGCTGTTAATGGAAATGAAAGGATGGGAGGTCAGTGACTCTGTAGAGAACAAAACAGGGCCTCCCTTATTATTTTGATGCAATGGCGTTATGTTGTAACGCATCCCTTCTTCACCTCTCTCTCCTTAACAGAGAAGTTCAACACTTATGTAACTCTAAAGGTACAAAATGTGAAGAGCACAACCATTGCTGTCAGGAGCAACTTACCCAGCTGGGAGCAAGACTTCATGTTGTGAGTCCCTCAAAACTTCTCCTTTCTGTTTTTTTTTAAATTTCTGTCACTTTCTATCAACCCACCTCCCTCCCCTCTTTTTCACTTCTCCATCCTAAGTGCCCTTCATCCCTGAATTGTTTCACGTAGCACTTCCTCTCTGCATCCGCACCACGGCCTCCAACAACCGTCTCATCCTCTTTTTCATCTGCTCTCCCTCGACACTTCTGCCCCTCTCATCCCCTTTCTCAACCTCGGCTCCCTCCCAGCCTCGCTTCCTCTCCTGTGTCACTTCTTCTAAACACGCCTCCTTGATCTTCATCTACTCTGCCACTCTGCTTCCTCTTTCCATCTCAACCTTACTTTCCCCTCCATAAACCCTCTTCCCTCCCCTCCCCTCCTACAGCTCTCCAGGCATCATTAGCAGCCTTTTTCCACTTTTAAGTGAGTTTGTTTGAGCTTGTGTTTCGCTAAATATTGGACGGATAGTTTGTTGCAATTACATCATACAACACAGAGTATTTGGCATGCAGAGAGAAAACCAGTGTGGTATTGACAGTGTAGCAGCATATGGGCGATGAATAGTGAGAATTGTATAGCATGTGGGATGCAGCAGGCGGGCTGACGGAGGAGTCCTGTGCATTTGTATGATGTTTGGAGGCGTTGAGCATTTTACTGGGGTTGCATCAGTGAAGCTGTGTTATGTAATTTTTGGGCTGCAGAGAGAGCCCCGTCCCCTCCTTCAAACTGCCTTCAAATGACTGTACCCTGTGAGTCACTGCCCAGTTTCAAACAGGCACGTTTCCTAAAAGGAGTCACCGCTGAGATGGGAAATCCAGTACCTCTATTTCTTAATTAACGTTCCAACTCTTTCCCTTCAGGCATGCGATACAATCACCTCCTCCACTGCCTTCATCACACTTTTCTTCTTCCCTCTCTTCTTCCTTTGCTTTTCTTTCTGTCTATCTGTCCTGCTTCCTGCAGTCTTATAAATGTTTTATGTTAGATTCTCTCAGGCTTGCTCTCACAGACATGTGTCTTATATTTGTCACAGTGAAGCCCACAAGAAATTACAGTGCATCTTTTGTGTGTATGACTGCCTGTGTGTGTCAAGCATTTGTCTTTAAACAGTGGTGGAAGAAGTACTCAGATTCTTGACTCAAAATATGTAAAAAAAAAGATATTCCATTACAAGTCAAAGTTCTTCATTCAAACCATAGGTTCAAACTCCTACTTGAGTAAAAAGTATTAAAGTATCAAAATAAAAGTACTGAAAATGCAGAGAAAATGCCCCTGTGAATGATGTACCTATAATAGTTTTAAATACTTTGTATAAAATGTGGTGGTTCAGTCCAGTGGTTCCATACCCCGTTCACAGGGTCACAAGATAAATCTGAGAGGGGAAAAAAACTGAAAGCAATAAAGTTCAAATACAAAAATGTACATACATTTTTTTGACTATTCTCTAAACTTTGCTGTTTTAAACCACAGGTTTAATTCTTTAATGCACTGTATTAGTTAATGATATGCAGCTGTCAAATAAATGTTGTAAAGTAAAAAGTGCAATATTTCCTTCTGAAATGTAGTGGAGTAGAATTAGTAAGTAGTATAAAATAGACAAAGGCACGCACAAGTACCTTAAAAATGCACTTATGTGTAGTAGTTGAGTAAATGTGTTCCACAGCTGTCTTATATGTGTTTTATTACGGTTTATCTTGAATTTTGACTTTCCTGTTTATCTTTCTCTTCCTATCCAGCGAAATTAACCGCCTGGACCTGGGTCTGACAGTAGAGGTGTGGAACAAAGGGTTAATCTGGGACACCATGGTCGGCACTGTGTGGATTCCCCTCCGGAGCATCCGACAGTCAAATGAGGTTTGACACCAACCATCAGCACCACATGACAAATAATGTAGTTAAAACTTCTGTTGTGAAGGGACTCACTCATGCTGGTTGGACATGTTTTCATCATGCACATTTAATTGTACAGCATGTTGTTTGTGCCAAAGCAGCAACATGTTTTCCTATGTGCAGGAAGGTCCGGGGGAGTGGCTCACACTTGACTCCCAGGTCATCATGACTGATAATGAGATCTGTGGCACCAAAGAGCCCACTCTCCACCTGGTGCTGCTCGACACACGCTTTGAACTGCCTCTCGGTGAGAAATCAATATTCACATCAAAGTCATAAACTGTCAATAGGTGGGAGAAAATGAGAAAATGAAAGTATAGGAAATCATCAGACCGTGAGGAAAGCAGAAGATAACTCACATAAATTATGTCTGTCTTTATATTTTCACAGCTAACAGTGATTGATATACAGCATGACCACCAATAATCCCTGACTTATTAATTAGAAGATGTATTCAAGGCTGTCTGTGTGTATGTGTGCCGGGGAGAGGGTTTGTGTCCTTTCCTTCTCAGTGATCCAGCTGTGTTCCTCTCAACATTGATTAGGTGTCATTTTCTTACTGTTTCCTTTTCCTCTGGTCGATATTGTACACATGAGTCCTTAGTTTGTGGACCTGACCTATTTATAGAAGTTTGGCTTTAAGGTTGTAAACGAAAAGTCATATTTTTCAATGTCACTGTGTTCTTACAGGCCAAAGTATCTGGGTCAAATAATATTAGCAAATGTGTGGTTTTAGATTACTTTGGTGTCATTTGGGTGGAGTTTGTAACGAAGAACAAAACAGTTTTTAGGCAAAAATATATTAACAGTCTACATGGGTAAAGCTCCACTAGGGTTTTTTTGCAACCTGAGTTTGTCTTGTTTTTTGTTTTTTTTAGATATCCCTGAGGATGAGGCACGATACTGGGCTAAAAAACTGGAGCAGCTCAATGCCATGAGGGACCAAGATGTAAGCTGTTACCCCATTTGATTTAGTACCCCAGCATATCCTTACATTTAAGAAACATGATTAATGGGGGAAGACAAATCCAACATTACATGTTCTCCACTTCCTGTCTATAGGCAAAATACTTTCAGAATGTCATAGTTTTTTTTTAAATTGGTCTGACCCCATTATTCTCACCAGGAGGAGCAGGAACGTCCGCTACGTGTACCAGGAACCCAGTGCTGTAAGTAACCAATCACTGTGGGCACAAACTAGTCATTTGTTTGTGCAGAACAAGAGATTTATATGTTTAGCCGTTGAGATGTAATTAGATTGCTTAAGCTCATCATGTGCATTATGCTTGTTACCACACACGGGTTGTTGTGTGTTAGAGGGGAAAAGATTGCAGCGCTGTAAAAGATCAATAGTGGTATCGGATGTCTGGAGACGAGCTCCTCCAGGATGCTGCTGTGTTTCCACTATTGACCCCGTCTGCCGAGCCTGCTGAGCCAGCTGTCTGGTGCAGGTGTAAAGACTTGGAGCCTTAGCACTCCCTCTGCATTTACCTTCTCCATCTGCAAACTTTTAATTGTGTGAATGCATGTTCATCTTTGGACATCAGTGCAATTTTATAATCAATACTGACACTCTACTGTTCATTGCAGGTAACTGGAGTCTATGGGGAGACCAACAAAGTAAGTAAGCAATACATACTGTACATACAGCGCAGTCCAAAAGTATCTGGGGAATCACATATTTTTAATTGATTTGGTTCTGTGAACCATCACATAAGGTTTGTGAAACAGTGTAAGGTTAAAGTAGTGACTTTAATCTTCCTTTTGAGGGAAGTACATTGGAAAAACAGAATAACAGTGTAGGGACAATTGTTTGGTAGAAAGCATTTCCGATGAAAAACAGCGAGTTCTGTGGATTATCCAGAGTAGTTTGGGTGAACCAACCCTTAAACACCAGTCATTGTTTAATTTTAAAATCCCATGTTCTGCAGTGCAGAGCCGCAATACTGAAAAATATGCAAATATCCAAGTACAGATGGACTGCACTGTCCATACTGCACATAGAAACCTGTTGGACATAGATATATACTACATATATTACATATATCCAAAAAAGACAGTGTGCGTGTCTCTATCTCTCTCCCTCCCCGTCTTTCTCTTTCTCTCTTGCTGTGATTAGCTGATCGTCTTATATAAGTGTCTGTCAAACTCACCCACACAAATCCAGAGACTCTGCATTTGCATCTCTGGTCACACAGATAGATGTAATGATAGATGATGAGCTGATGAAGTGAGAGAAAAAAAGACAGACAGACATGTGGGGACACAGTTGAAGTGAGAAACAAAGTTGGATGCCTTCAAATAGTGTTTACACACCCAGACATATGACGATGAGGTGTAAGCGCTGCACACCCACCTTCATTGGAGTGGGAGAGGCGATGATGGATAATGATGAATGATTAATAGATGCTGGTTTTGCTTTTGACTGATTCAGCACTGTTAAAGTCTCTCATTACCTCCCTCTGGGATGTTATATCTGATCTATGGACACCACAGAAAAATAAAAGCATCTCCTTAGTGAGCGGGGTTGGATTTATGTTCAGTTATGATGATGAGAATGAGAAGGAAGCTGTGTATGATGTTCCTCATGTGCTTCATGAATGGATGCACTCTGAATGACCTAAATGGTTCTGATAAGAGTTCAGTAGTGGTGCCATTTCATATATTTTATCCTAAATGACCATGATACTAAAGGAATGTCTCAGTGCTGATTAAAGCCTCTTATCTCTGTGCTACATGACAAGTCGTCAATTAGGATCAGCCCTTTGATGATGATCTTTTCTCCTATTACTGCACTCTATGTGGACAATATCAGAAAGACTGATGAATTTTTTTCCCTTGCCATATGCATGTGCAGATGAAGACCCAGACAGCGCTGTGGACGACAGGGACAGCGACTATCGCAGTGAAACCAGTAACAGCGTCCCCCCTCCCTACTACAGCACATCCCAGCCCAACGCCTCTGTCCACCAGTATCCCATCAGCCAGCAGCACCGCAGCTCCAGAAGCTTCTCCTACCCGCGCTCTGGCAACAGCCACGACCTCGACTACCAACATCAGCGGACTGTCAGGTGTGTGCCTGCGTTAGTGTTTGTTTGGTTAATGAACTTGTAAAAAATGTGCATCACAATTTAGTGCACAAGTTGACTTCTAGTTGCTTCTTTTAGCCAACCAACAGTCCAACTCTCATTCAATTCACAATGATTTAAAACAGAAAACCACAGCAAACTGGGCTGGTTTGGGACGGCTTCAGCCAGAGGACCTGATCTGACCCTCATTTCCTAACAAAAAGCTCCTCCTCAGACCCGTATACATATATGTAACATAACAAACATAAACAGACCCAGCTGTACTGACCTGATCTGTCCCGGTGCCTGTTTGTCCTTGGGGATCCGGCCAGAGAGGCCCTCCAAGAGCACACACACACACACACACACACACACACACACACACCCACACACACACACAGACACCCTTTTGGTTGTTGTAGTGTTTGTAGTTGTAATAGTAATAGTGCTGTTTTGCTTTTGTTCTGGGTTGTCTGTGTCTAGTTCCCCTTCTTGTTTTTTCTGCGGTGTAATAAGTTTCATTTACTTCTTTTCATGTTGTCCACTTGCACCATAAACAATACATTTCCAAATAGTACCAAAATTATAATTGATTCATTCTGTTGATTGACTAAACAATTAATGAACTAATTGTTAAACTACATGTAATAGTCATGGTGGCTAGTTTCACGTTAAAGGTAAAGATAATACTTGACTGTGTTAGTACTAGTGGTGGTGTTTGGTTTAGTGCTAGGCTCTTTTCAAAGGAGACATATTAACTTGTCATAGTAGGAAAGACACAGGTGTTATTAATAACAATAACAAGGTCTTTGTTCTCTTCAAGTGTGCCAGTAAGCCATGATAGTGAGCCTGCATGCACAAGACCAGGAAACTGAAACTGAAGCATCTAAATGGAATTCAGCCATAATTAATTGTATTATTTATACATGCGATTTTTTTCTACTGACATGTCAAAAAGCCTATTGGTAAATGAACATAGTCAATGACATAGTGTTTCATTGGGCCATACAGACCAAACGCTATTTCTCTTTTAGAGTTGTTTATAATACTGTTCCATTTCTCAGCTTGAATTGACATATTTCTCACAGACTGAAAATGAAACTATGCATCCCTCCACCTCTTGCTTTATGAATTATTCAACTGGCATCTAATGGTCAATACATAAGATTAGCTGCTTGTGTGAGTGTATTGGACATGGCAACCTCCCCACACCCCCGCCCATTCTTGTTCATTTCTTTCCTCTCAGCACTCTACGTTCCCTTCCTCCCTTCTCTCTCTTCTTTTGTTTTGTCTCTGTGCTCATCACTCCCTTCCCTTCTTCATCTCCCTTCCCTCTTTATAATAATTATAGTATTGCATTTTATTTTTATAACACTTTTTAGAACACTCAAAGACACTTTACAAAGTTCACTGATTCATACTACTTTATCTCTTTGCCTCTATTCTGTTTTAAACAGCCCTATTTATCAAGACTTATAAATAGCTTTTCCCTGTTTGCTGCATTTCTATATGCATGTTCTTTTTCTTTTGTCAGCTTTCTGGAGGCCTTTCACCTTTCTGTTCTGCTCTATTTCTTGCTGCTTGTCTGGTGCTCTTGTATCCCCAGTGCCTTTCATCGATTAGCCATCAGCATTATTCCCGGCCACCCTAAGACATGTCGAAAAGGTTTTTAGTGGAATTGTCCAATAGAGTGCAAACTGACTGGCAACTGAGTGCTCTAATAAAGTGCTCTGTAAGCATTTTGTTGACATTACTGTTCATAAATGGAGGGTGAATTGTTTAATTTACATGTGTACACGTGTACATGCAATAATAAACTGAAATTAAATTGCCCCTATGTCTAATATAACACTGTATCCCTTTTAGGTGATTTAATTTATCTCTCCGGGGCATGTTGCGGTCTTGCATCTCAAAGTTTCTGTTTTCTCTTCTCTTCTTTTTAGTCCCTCTGGGAGCTATGCATCATCTGCAGAGCTGAGTCGGTGCAGCAGTCAGCTGAGCGAGGAGGACTATGGTGTTGAGTATGGAGAGAGGGACCCTTACGACGAGAACGACTCTTACCACTCTTGCCACTCCTCTGTTAGCTACAGTAAAGGCTCTCCAGACTGGGACCCTGAGGAGACCCAGGGGGCGTACAGTGATGAGGGCGGTTACTGCAAAGATGGAGGAGAGGAGGCGGCTCTGTACGAGGAGGATGACGGAGGACTGTATGAGGGAGAAGAGGAGGGCCTCTATGAGGATGAGGAGATGATGTATGATGATGAGGATTTGTACAACTTGGACGGGACCCTCAGTGAGGACCTGGAGCCTCCATTTACCCCCACCCCAACGTCAACAGCCCCAACAACTCTGGATGTACCCTGTTCCAGACCTCCTCTGGAGAAACAACCATCCTTACACCAACAGCATCCCCCTACTCAACCCCCCAACCAAACATCCAACCTGTCTCATCCCCCTGGCATGGCCCCATCAGGGCAGCCCCCCTCTGGTCAACCAACAGCCCAACCCCTTAAACAGCCCCAGCCTCAAACACAACCTCAGCCACAGCCAGCCCCGTCTGCCACTTCCTTCTTCTCAATGGCCAAACCTCTAACAGCTGCAGTCACAGGCTTAGCATCTACTTTCCTGTCTTCTGTTCCCACCGCACAGCCTGCCCAGTCTCACCCTCCAGCCTCATCTGCATCTCAACAACCCCATTCTGCTGTAGCCGGCGTTGTCCCGCCATCCCATCCGGCCACCATGCCTAACTCAGCCTCCCAGCCACCCTTGACTGCCACGGGTCCTTCCTCCCAACAGACCCCATCCTCAGGGCAGCCTCAATCCCATCTCAATGGTCCTGCCACCACACAGTCAGCTGCCCCTGAGGACCAGGCTCCCCAGCTGGAGGAAGAGCCATGGCCACAGGAGAAAATGACCTTGGACAAGGAGGCCAGGACGCCCCCTGCTCAGCCACAGGATACGCTCCCCATGGAGGAGACAGAGGAGCATTTTGAAGAGAGTAGGCCGGCGACGCCAGTAGAGGAAGAAGAGATGCCACCTGAGAGGTAGGAGAGAAGGATTTAGATCAATGAACTGCACAACAAAAATAGACCAAACAACATTTTTGCTGTTTTTTGTTTTAGTCCTCCAGTCATAGAGGAGCCCAAAGAACCAGTGGATCCAGCAGTCAGAGCCAAGGAGAACTGGCTAAGGCTCTACAATAAAGTCTTAGAACAGCTTCGGGAGGTAAGATCAATGGTTTGAGCACCGACCCTCACTCCAAATTCTAGTCCAGTGCTCCACAACAGTCTAGTACAAATCCCAGAGCTGCAGGCCTGATTTAGCTCCATCCTGTAATCTAAAAGATATTCAAGGACTCTAAAAGTGTCTACCAAGTCTTTGAAATATGAATGTGTGGTGCATTATTTATGCGCAAGATAGGGTACATACAGTAAGTTCTTGAGTTTTTATTTTAAGTGTTTTTGCTAGACACCAGCAAGCAGACTTAACGTGTTACATATTCTATGGTTGCTACGTTTGGTTTTGTTAAAATAAAAATACTGATGGCTTGAAAGACAGCCAACTTTTTTTTTTTTGGCTGCAGCAACAAACCACTGTATCTCCAAACTGCTTGATTTAATTGCACACATTAAGCTTTGCTTGACCAGTTAGTTTTCACTTGCATATTTTATTCACATCTTATGTTGCTATTCATTACCTTTGAATTCAGTTGTGCAAAGAATTAATCACTGTCTTCGATGTTTATGTTGCTGTGTGTCACGTTGCGTTTTTGTACATTTGGCTTCCCTTCGTTTGTCTTTTTTTTTGTGCCGAAACCCACTTTGTTTTCTTTTCAGTTTCATGTTATTGCCATAGTGACACTCGCATGCACTTTGCTCGGCCATCATTGGAGCATGCTGACAGGTGGGTACAACCTAATTGGATGCCTGAGAGAAAGAAGGAAATGCGACGGATGTCTTGTTGAATTCCTCACTGTGTGTAAATAGGCACTTTCACTATCCTCACTCATCTTCACAACAATTGATTGATGAAAACTTTTCTGTTGTGTCTTGCAACAGATGTCATCCAGTCTTATTAAAAGCCACACTGCGTCAGATTCTCCAAAGACATATTTCATTTAAAAATGCCTATGGATCACATTGCTTGGCAGATTTCTTCAGCTTTATTTACAACTTGTACAAATTGTGAGAGGCGTTTCAGAGATTCTTGAGCAGACCTATTGCTCATGTAAGAGTTTTGACCACTAATGCAATAACTTTAATTTAGATTATAACAGCCGAATAAAGGAATTTCACAAACAGATAACTAAACTGTGGCCTCAAATGAACACTAGAAAAGGCTGCGGGGATGAACTTAAGGTTGCTTGTTTCTTCATCTGACATTCCTTCTTTGTCTCTCTCAGGCTCGAGGAGAGACCTCAAACTCTCTGTGGTTTGGTAAAGGAGGGTAAGTGTCTGCCGTCAGTTCCTAAAGTAGACTTTATCTTAAATGGAACACATTATACATCACACAGTGTATCAGTGAAGCTAATGCAATAGCTCCATAAATGAAACGCAATTAAAATTATCCTCACATCATCATAGAAACCTGCCACCGTCACTTTAGATTAAAAAATGCCCTCCTTTAGTCCGGGGAAATCCTCCGTTCTGTTTCGTTGTGATGCACAGGGTCATTCAGCTCATGGCATTTGGCCAGTAGGTATTGAACGGCAGTGGGCTGCCCTGACTTAGCTGGCATGTCATTTGTAGATGAGGCAGACTGCAGAATGGAACTAAGGCTGCATACAGAATATATGTTGAGTTAGCCAAATAGAACCACAGCAATTACACCCAGGTGCATGGAGTGTTCTTCCTAGTATTTGAGTCTGCGTAGTTATTAAACTTTCCAGTAAAGTCCTTGACTAGAGTTGCATTAGAAGCAAGGATAGAGGGAATTACATCTGCTCCCTAGTAATAAAAAAGATGATTTTGTAGTGAGATATTTTGATGATAGAAATGTTTTATCTACTGTAAATATTGATAAACATATGTATATAAATGTATAATGGTTCATACCTTTCTTGTTAAGAATGGGAGGTGCACTCTACAGTATTGACAGCATGCCGGACCTTCGCAAGAGGAAAGCCGTTCCTCTTGTCAGAGATCTGGTGAGAAACAAACATTGACACACATACAAGCAATAATTTACACCAATATTGTGGGCTGCCCCTATAGGGGTGCCCAGGAATCATTTCTGTTGCAGACATTATTGTTTTCATTGAATCTTAGTGTACTCTAAAACACTCATATCTCTTCCTGTATTTTCTGTACTTCCCAGCATTCCCTTTTTCTATGATCCATAGTGAATATACTATTAAAGGTTACTTATGTTGTTTTCCCTTACACAGCTGTGTCATATGCTTGATTTGTTGATAAATAAGTTAAATGCTTGCATATCTGTGGGGTTAATGTAATTACAGTAATGAATCAATGTAGTTACACTGTTCTCTTCTAGAGGTTAGAGCATACCTGTCAGATGCATAGTGGCTTACACATACACACACAATGCATCATAAATACATGTACAGCTTGTTGTTTGAAATTGCTACAATACATTGTTTGTTTTACAAGTTGTCTCTCTCTCCTCTCCTCTGTTTCATTACTGCCTGGACTTATCAGGCATCAGGCATCATGGTGAGTGCTTGTTTATCCCCTACAAATATGTTTATCACTAAATCAAATATAAATCTCAAGTCCACAGTGTTGTTCACATTTCAACAAACACTTTTCTGTTTTGCTTCTGGTTTCCAGTCTCTCGTGCAGAACTCTCGTAAGGCTGGAATCACGTCCGCCATGGCTTCCACCACTCTCGGCAATGAAGAGCTGGTGGGTTTCCTCATCCCTTCACAATTCTATTCAGGATGTTCCTACCTTTAATCAGTGCTGGTATCAAACTCACATTTCTCTCCTGTATGCACTTTTCAGAAAAGTCATGTTTATAAAAAGACCCTGCAGGCTCTGATCTACCCCATCTCCTCCACTACTCCACATAACTTTGAAGTGTGGACAGCCACCACCCCCACCTACTGCTATGAATGCGAGGGGCTGCTTTGGGGTATTGCTCGACAAGGCATGCGCTGCTCTGAGTGTGGCGTTAAATGCCACGATAAGTGCCAGGATTTGCTCAATGCTGACTGTCTGCAGAGTAAGGATCACACACACACACACACACATACACATACACATACACACTTTTACACTTTTAAACATATGCATTTACTTTTATTTCGGTGTACACATACCTAGCCGTCCACACAAACCCCAAACCTATTTTAGCTCCTCCTCTGTATCCTTCTGCCCGATTGACATCCCATTATCCTTGTCCTCTATCCACTTTCACATTCTCCTCCCTTTTCCTTTCCAATTTATCTCCTGAGTAATGTGCTGTCATACCCCTGCCCATCCTCTCTCTCTTCTACTCATAGCCTTTGCATCCATACTGCTTTGACTAATTCAGCTCCACACGGGATGACTTATCCAATTCCTATACTGATTTTGGAGTCAGCCTATGCGATGCATAATTCATCGTTGTGCTGTCTCCAAAGAGTCTCATAAGATCTTGATGCCAACAACATCTGTTGGTCTTTTACTCTCTGACTATCTACTTTTTCCTGACCAGAAGTGGATACAGTTTTTGCCATAACATTGGGAGGTTTGGGGTTTGATCGATCAAGAAATGTCAAAGATTTTCCAAATTGATCCAATGTTATTTTAACTTGACATTTAGCTTTAAAGAGATGGATTGCAGGGAAACAGGAGATAAGATGCTATCACCATAGGGCCTTGGATATATTTTACATCATTAACTTCTTCTACTTATGTCCTTCTCTTAATTAATCTGTCTCATCAGGAGCTGCAGAGAAGAGCTCCAAGCACGGGGCGGAGGACCGTACCCAGAACATCATCATGGTACTAAAGGACCGCATGAAGATCAGAGAGAGGAACAAACCAGAAATCTTTGAGCTAATCCTGGAAGTGTTTGCTCTCGACAAAACAACACACGGCGCGCAAATGAAACAAATCAAGCAGAGCGTGCTTGATGGGACGTCCAAATGGTCAGCGAAGATCAACATCATTGGTAAGTTAAGGGTGCAATTTGTTACATACATACATACAGATTGTAAAGGCCATTGAGTCACATTTGGGATTTGTCATTTTGGTTCACAGAAATAAAACTGACATGTTGTGTGTGATATAGATGTCAAGCTGGCTGGTAATAGTGCTGTTGTTGTTTTTTCGTGTTATAATAATGTTTAAAATGTTCTTTCATTTGAACAACACTATGTCTTTTTTCCCTCCCTTAGTGGTATGTGCTCAGGGCCTGCAGGCTAAAGACAAAACAGGCTCCAGTGACCCTTATGTAACTGTTCAAGTTGGGAAGACCAAGAAGAGAACCAAGACCATCTATGGAAACCTCAACCCTGTCTGGGATGAAAACTTCCACTTGTGAGTATAATGGAATGTTTCAAATGCTGATATGTCATTTTATGTCACTATGATGGACGGTGAAGTGCTCTAATTTAGTGTTATATGATTATATCTCAGAAAATTAATGTTTTTGAATGACTGGAGAACCATGCTGTTCTTTAAAATTAGTGTATTTTCCCTTGTTTCCCCCACCAATTTGTTCCTCTGCACAACAGTTGTTGACCTCTTCTGTTTGCCAACCATTTCTGTCTCTGCCTCATCCAGTGAATGCCACAATTCGTCTGACCGCATCAAGGTCCGCGTGTGGGACGAGGATGACGACATCAAGTCGCGTGTAAAACAGAGGTTCAAACGTGAGAGTGATGACTTCCTGGGACAAACCATCATCGAAGTCCGGACTCTGAGCGGGGAGATGGACGTTTGGTACAACCTGGGTGAGTTTCAAGATAAGAGAAAAGACAAGAAACAGATAATTGAAGTGCTTGTCTATGGTAGATAGAACAGTTGTCAGCCCACTAAGGAAGCATGTACTGTATGTCTTACTTTCATTTGACAGACAAGAGAACTGATAAGTCTGCTGTGTCAGGAGCCATCCGGATGCACATAAGTGTTGAGATCAAAGGAGAGGAGACGGTTGCTCCTTACCATGTCCAGTACACCTGTCTACATGAGGTCAGTCGGAGTGAATATATGGTGGAAATCTTCCAAATGCTTTTGTGGTTTTTTGCACTTGACATAAAACATTAAATATGCAAGAGCAATCTTCTGAGTTAATTAGGTCTAGTCAATTTATTTCCGGGGTTCACATTAACACAATCAATCACCATGTAAATTTTCCGTTACTGCCTTCATACCCTGGGAAATTTGCCTTCTTTTTATAGATAAAAAACAGCGGTTTAGTTGACTTCAAAAGTACTTGTCTGGAATTATTGAGCCATTTAACCAATATAGGGTTATCTTGACTTCCTGGAAATGCAACAGCATAACAATGTTACTCAGATGATATAAGTAGTCCTTCTGGCTGTGCAAGAATTGCTACTTACAGTATTACTACTTACTACTACTTACAGCCTCTTCAATTAAACATTATGGCCTCGCCTTTTTATCTGCCTAATGAGATGTACAGTTGTGTTCAGAATGATTGTGTTTTAAAAAAGAGAGTGAATAATGCTCCAAATCCTTAGAATAGCTTTTAATTCCATTATGTCAATGCAGTGGGAACACTACACACTCAATTCATAATCAAAACATGACCGAAATTGACAAGTTTGTGTTCTACCTGTACAGAAAGTGAAAAAATGAATATTAGGCTGTTAAAAAAATAGCAGTATTTGCATTTTTCTTCCCAAACTCAAACATTTACTGTATAAATGTCTCAAGATTTTGCTTTACTTTGAATAAATGCACTAATATTTAGTTGCATTACCTGTGGACAGGTATCCCAGCACAGGACGATTGAACTACATTTCACAATTCCTCTGCATTACTGAGGTTTGCGTCAGAAACAATGTCACCCCACAAGTGTTTGATGTCACACCACAAGTGTTCTATGGGACTGTGGTCCGGGGATTGGGTTGGCCACTCCATGACATAAATCTTGTTCATCTAGAACCAAGACTTTGCTCCCATAGTTGTGTGTTTTGGGTCATTGTCTTGTTGAAAGACCCATTTCAAATTTGATTTTCTTGGAGCTGATCATTGGTTGAGCCTTTGCCATTTTGGCTATTTTGCTATTCTGATTCTTCTAATCCATTCCAGTGAATTATCCCACGTTGTTTGGGCTTTGGATGCCATTTCAAGGCATTTCAAATAATTTTGTCTGAGCAGCCTATAAAGTTCTACACTTCTTTGTATGTTTTCCCCTCTCCAATCATGTTACTCAGAGCAATTTCTGTAACGAGCCATTTTGCCGAGTATTTCAGTGTGAAATGCACTCTAACCAGCATGCACAACATTTGCTTCCTTCCTTTCTTAAATATGGGCCATAACTGACCCCTGTTTCTTTACGGAATCAATCACCTCACTAATTAAACACAACACTGCTATTATTTTGAACACATATTTTTCAATTAAAGACTCACTTACACAGAATGAGAAGCACGCATGTCAAGACTGTTGTGTCTCTTGGTTTTCTATTACTCTACAACACTTAGTAGTAAATTATTGGCCATGTAGACACTTTCACCAAAAAAATATGATTTATGAGGTTATTGATGTTGGATTGCTATTATTTTGAACACAACTGTATTTTAAGATTTCTTTTTTACAGTCTACCTTTTTTTTTAACTTACCTGTCCTTTGTCTTTGTTCAGCATCTGTTTCAGTACACCACTGAGGAGCAGAACGGTGGTGTGGTAAAGATCCCTGATGCCAAAGGTGACGATGCCTGGAAGGTGTATTTTGAGGAGACGGCTCAGGAGATAGTGGACGAGTTTGCCATGAGATACGGAGTAGAGTCCATCTACCAGGCCATGACGTCAGTCCCTGACCCATTACTCTGAATGTTTACCTTTGAAAATTAAATAAGAAACATTGAATCCTGTGTTAGAAGCATTGGTTTTATTCCACTTATTTTATAAAGTTAGACAACAAATACATATAGTGTATTAGGTTTTCTAATATGTGGATATCAGGAGAAGTAAAGGCACTAAATGTACTTTTTGCCACTTCCACCCTACAGCCACTTCGCTTGCTTGTCATCCAAGTACATGTGCCCAGGAGTGCCAGCTGTGATGAGCACCCTGCTTGCCAACATTAACTCTTACTACGCCCACACCACCCAGTCCTCCAATAACGTTTCTGCCTCGGACCGATTTGCTGCATCAAACTTTGGCGTGAGTCCCTTCTTCATATATGTGACTATTTTCTCCAAGAATCCTAATATTCTAACTGGAAAATGCTATACTATATATTAGTTGTAATAACGCCTTAGAAATGACTAGACCAAGAGGTCCCCTTGGGCGGTAAATGAAAGTCGGTTTAATGTGGCCCTGCCTACTTCTCCAAACGTCCAATCAGCTGAGTCTCGTCAGGCCTGTGGTTTGTGTAGTCAAATGTTTAATAATCTTTTAGCTGTGGTGTGTTTCTGAGTGCTTCATTCTGTTTTGTGCCTTATTCCTGTTTAGAAGGAGAGGTTTGTTAAATTGCTGGATCAGCTGCACAACTCCCTGAGGATCGACCTGTCCATGTACCGGGTACTGACTGCTTCTCTCTGTCCTAACAAATGCAAAACAACACTTTGATTCTAAGTTACTGACTGCTACAATCCACATCTGCTTGTACAATGTCTTTGTGAATGTGAGGGAATGTATTTTCTCAGTTTTGAGATAAATACAATGTTATCTTGATATGGTCACAGCTAATATATATTTCCTTCATCTTGCTACCTGAAGAAAAAGAAAACGTTTAACCTTTTATAATCATTTACTGTAAATGTGCTTTTAGAATAACTTTCCTGCCAGCAGTCCTGAAAGACTACAAGACCTGAAGTCCACAGTCGATCTCTTGACGAGCATCACATTCTTCAGGATGAAGGTAAGGATGACTGGAATTTTCAGTGTCTTTTTTCTTTTCTTGTCTTTTCTTTTTTTTCCTTACGTTTCTTTTCGTTCTTTTCACATTAGCACTTAACTCCAAAACAAACATGGTACAAATTTCCAGTACTTTCTGGAAAGTAGCCTAAGGCATGAACTAAGAATTCAGCTTAACATTAGCCTATCCAAACTGAAGCTATTATCATGACACTCTATGTGTGTCTGTGTGCAGTCAGGCTGTTAATGTATTTTGGTGCGATTTGTGCACCTCAGTGAGTTTATGGTTAAAATCCCTCTAAGATAATCTCCTGCTGAGACTGTGTGTTTGACAGTTATTTGAGGGGAATTGGATTCAACCATATGTTGTGTAACATTTGTGTTCAGGTCCAGGAGCTGCAGAGTCCACCCAGAGCAAGCCAGGTGGTGAAGGACTGTGTAAAAGCCTGTCTCAACTCAACCTACGAATACATTTTCAACAACTGCCACGATCTCTACAACAGGGAATATCAGACAGACCCTGTAAGCGTATGTGTGTGTGTGTGTGTGTGTGCTGTTGCAGTATTCCTGCTCTTTATTGCCACTACTGTGCTCTCACTGCAATTCAATTCTTGATGGATGTAGCTATTACAAAATGAATCCATAACCTCTTTCTGTTTCCAGTCGAAGGCAGTCCCTCCAGATGAACAGGGTCCCAGCATCAAAAACCTGGACTTCTGGTCCAAACTCATCACTCTTATCGTCTCCATCATAGAGGAGGACAAAAACTCCTACACTCCTTGCCTTAATCAGTGAGTCTGTGTTCATAACATTAGCCTTATTTTTCCAATTTTGCATACATGCAAGGGAAGTCCTGGAACTTTTAATTCCAGTTTGGGAAAAAACTAGGGCTTTATGAGGTAATAGCTGTATGGTATTTGTTAAAAGAGAAAAAGCAAAACAAGTATGAGGAGAGGAGTGTCTATGAGTGTCGGAACAGTCAAACAAACAGCATTTGTTTGTTTTAAAGGTGTGGCCTGTCAGTTTCAAATGAAAAGTAAAGCAAATGTACTTACTAGGCATATGAGACTGTAAAAACAAAATCAACTAACTTTTTGACAAAATATCTTCATGTATTAAAATGCTGTGTATGGCTGTACTTTTACTGTACTGACAGTAAACCCTTAGTCACTGTGTAGACAGAGGAGTCATTCCTGTACACCAGCTGCTTTGGTGGGAGGGGGATTTGGGTCATGCTACTTTTTAAAAATGTTAATCTCATGCTTACGATTATGAATTTAAAGGAACTTCTTGGCTTTGTTTTGTGAGACAATGAGGATAATAGTGTAATCATGTTAGTTTTTATTTTCTCTGGTGCATTTTCTGTTATTGGCAGCTACCAAAATACAGAGGGAACACTGATAGAGTTACATAAACAATGAGGCTGGGTAATCTTGTTAAATAAAGAAGTTCCATTTCTGGATACAGAGATGGATTTAAGCCTGAGTACTGCCTCTCATAGGTTTCCCCAGGAACTGAATGTGGGCAAGATCAGCGCCGAGGTCATGTGGAATATGTTTGCACAAGATATGAAATACGCCATGGAGGGTAGGTGTTTATACGTATTGTTGGGATGAGGGGAGGTCATGGGCCTGGACATAAGAGGAGTCATTGGTTTAAATGGTGAAGTAGGACTTTTCTCATTCTTTGTTTCTCTTTGATATTCAGAGCATGAAAAGAACCGCCTGTGTAAAAGTGCAGATTATATGAATTTGCACTTCAAGGTGAAGTGGCTCTACAACGAGTACTGCAAGGAGCTGACCACTTTCCAGAAGCATGTACCTGAATATCCAGCGTAAGTGTCTTCTAAACAGCATCCACACTTTTCTTCCTACATCCACCACTTAGCTCATATTGACTCTGCTTGTTCCTTGTTCTGCAGCTGGTTTGAACCATTTGTCATCATGTGGTTGGACGAGAATGAAGAAGTGTCCAGAGATTTTCTGCATGGAGCCCTGGAGAGGGACAAAAAAGACGGGGTAACATTCTTCTGCATCCTTAATTTCTACAATATTAGCCTACTTGCATATTAACAAGTGTGGTCACAAAAGAAACCACAGTCTGTTGTTAGCATTTCTGCCAGTGCTATAAAACACATCCTATAAATATGAGACTACACCACCAATTACTAGTTTTTGAATCTTTACTTCTAAATTTTCCTAATTCTTATATAAATGACTAATTTTGATATTTTGTGAGTGACCTCCTGGAGTTTGTTTCCAGCCTTTTTGCCAACAAGCCTAACAGGCTGATAACAGCAGCTTCATATTTACAGGACAGACACTACATTGGTATAATCTATCTTCTTATCTAACTCTCAAAACTAAAGGAAATAATCATATTGCCCAAAATGTCTTAACTTTTTCTTTAACAAACAATGTCAGCTTACTCAAGCAAAGTGTGTAGGAAAATAAATTGAGGAAAGAGTTTTGAAAAAAAGAAAAGAAACAGGCAGTCATGTGAGACTTAAGTTAGACAAAAAAACGCATTCTGCTGAGGCAGTAATAAAATACAGTATGAAAGCTAAATTTGACTTCCTACCTGCAGCATCCCCCCCAAAAAAATGTATTCAGGACAGTTCACACCATCTCTCCTGACTCAGCACATTCCAGGCTGAGAAGAACGAGTTAAAAGCCTCAAAGCAATCAATAACGACTCAATACCAAAGGCAAATGAAAAAAGAGGTGCAGATGCTATAGCTCAAGTCAATGTACACTCGCACAAAATTACCACAGTCTCACTCACGCCTACATATTCACACAGCAGGAAGGTCGATTCAAAGCAGCTAAAAATTCGCCCAGTTTACGTCAGAACTCCTCTGGGTCCAATTACAGTCGCCAGAGGCAGCTTCTGCGTTCCTATGTCAGCGAAAACAGCGGCCCCTAGGCCCATTCACATACCATAACACTTTTGGCTAATGGCCAGGCTGTTAATGAGGGCCCTGCTCCTCATCATAACCCTCTGATCGCCTCCATCACTCTCATCCAAATCACTTCACGATCTTTTAATCGCAGTCACGTGCAGCTGAACAGGGGTCAGTTTCATTGTCCATGATGTGCAGCAGTGCTGCGAACTTCTACCACAGGTAGCCCTCGCTTTCAGTGGTAGTCACGCTCAGATCAGTGCCGCAGCCTCAGCATCACAAAACATCTTCTCACACTTCCCCCTTCTTCTCGTTCTGCAGTTCCAGGTCACATCAGAGCACGCTTTGTTCTCCTGCTCAGTGGTGGACGTGTTCTCTCAGCTCAATCAGAGCTTTGAAATCATCCGCAAACTGGAGTGTCCCGACCCTCAGATCGTTGGCAACTACATGAAAAGATTTGCCAAGGTGATTTTTACCTGCTGGTGCTCTCCCATGTCTTTACTTGAGAAGTCGCTCTTAATGCAATATATTTCTCACTGTAGGTGTGTTTCTTTCTCTTAGACCATTGGCAATGTCCTGCTGTCTTACGCTGACATCATTGCAAAAGACTTTCCAAATCATGTCAAGAAGGAGAAAGTGGTAGGTGTTAAAGACCTTCTAGAGTAGAATACATAACACTGTGTAAAATGTTTGCCACAACAAGCTACCAGATGGAAATTTGTGTCAGCAGAATAAACAGCAATGACTGATTTAATAGTTTAATTTGAACTCCATCAGGAGCATTGGCGTATGTGGTCAGGTTGATTAATTCGAGCACAATAAACTGCTCTTCAGTGTTACAGCCGTGCCTAGAATGCAGTGTTTCAAAGTGAATTAGGGCTGTGTAATTAGCTGAATGTGGCGTATGCTAGGGGGAAAGTAGGCTGCTCTCCCAGAGAGAGCCCCCAGAGGAGCAGTAATTACTGAAAGCTCCTGCATCTCCTGCCCTGTATCACCAAGAGTTCTTTTTGCCAAAAAAAAGCAATAAAAAAAGTTAGGAGGACAGTCCTTGATTGATTACAATAAAACGCCGGGAGCAGACAGAGAAAAGGGATTGAGAAGTGTGTGCGTGTAATGATTTTTCTCTTTCTCCCCTCAGCCATGTATCATCATCAATAACATCCAGCAGCTCAGAGTTCAGTTGGAGAAGATGTTTGAGGCCATGGGAGGAAAGGATGTGAGTTTCCTTACATGCTGTTATTTTTGTGATTGTGCTAAAGCACTATAACATGGCTCTTGTATCCATCCCGTGTGTCTTCTTGCAGCTTAATTTGGAGGCTAGTGACTTCCTCAAGGAGCTGCAGAACAAACTCAACAACGTTATGGACGACCTCAGCCGAATCTTTGCTGTCAGGTGGGTGTTAGTCCATTTCATTCTTGTGTGGAACTAAGAGATGCTAAAACCAGATCCTCCTGTTGATTTCATAGTCTGTTTACTATGTGTTCTTTGTGTCTGGTGATGCAGTTTCCAGCCCCAGATTGAGGACAACGTGAGACAAATGGGAGACATCCTAGCCCAGGTTAAAGGTCAGACCGTTCCGGCCAATGGCAGCGTTGTTCAGGAGGCTGACAATGTCCTGCAGCCCATCATGGACTTCCTGGACAGCAAGTACGGGCGGATATCAAACATCAAGACTGTTCAGGAATGACCTGAAATGTATCTCATTGAATGTTTAGTTTTGGGGAGTCTTTCTTTAATCAGATTCTTTTTATCAGTATCATTTTTTCACACTTTTTTTGAATGGCTTTAACTTAGACAACATTCAATATTTAGTTAAATAAACAAAAAATTATATGTAGGAAAATATTACATATTTTTGTAACATTTTCTTCAAGCTAATCAACGGAAAAAAGTTTTGTTTTCAACAACTCAAGTATCAATCAAAAACATGTCAAGTCTCATGACTCTCATGAATGTTACCATGGCCTCAACAGGCACACACACAATAAATACATTAAAATGTGTGTTTTAGTACTGCCTTCCTGTCTGTCAGTTGAGATTGTGTGTTTTTGTGTTTCAGCCTGTCGCTGTTTGCTAAGATCTGTGAGAAGACCGTGCTGAAGAGAGTGCTGAAGGAGCTGTGGAAACTAGTTATGAACACAATGGAAAAAACAATTGTGCTACCAACACTCACTGACCAGACGGTATGTAATGAAAAAAAACACATTCACTCCTTTTTTCTTCACCTTGTTCTTCTTCTCTGCTTCTGAATTGCAATGTTTTCCATTGCTGTGTTCCATTGTGATTCTAAATTAATCTTGCCATTGCCCCATTCTCTTTACCTTCCTTCCTTTCTTAGGTTATTGTAAGTATGCATATGTGTGTGTGTGTGTGTGTGTGTGTGTGTGTAGCCTCTGTTAGCATGAAGGAGCCTAACACCACCCTTTTACAGCCCTTGTTTTTAGTTGTTTTTTTAAACGTCTTTCTGCATTAAACCTGATTGAAATGGCAGCACGGTGCACCAGAGGCAACATTTCCTGCCCATGAGTCCCTGCAGCATTACAACCTCCTTCTCTCCCAAGATGTAGTTTGTTCATTCTGAATGTTTGTTTAAAAGATATATATAGTTTTATATAGATTTGTATTTTTACTCTTTCCCCACTCACTCTTCAAACTCCTTTCTTGTATTTGCAGCTGTCTGTCCTCATTAAACCTCCTGAACTCACCTCTCCCTCGACTGCATATCTCTCAAACGCAGCCTTTTATTTCTCTCCTCTACTTACTTGTCTGTCCATCTCTCCATGGCAGGGCACTCAGATGATCTTCAACGCTGCTAAGGAGTTGGGCCAGCTTTCCAAGCTCAAGGTAATGAAAATAGAAAACAAATTTACAGAAACTATAGATAACATTTTAACAGTAACTGTTGTATGGACTGAGTCCTTTGTTTTATCTGTCCTACAGGAGCACATGGGCCGAGAGGAGGCCAAAGCTCTGAGTCCTAAACAGTGTGCAGTAATAGAACTGGCACTGGACACTATTAAGGTATAGTATGCTGTGTGACACAACAAGAACTTGTGTTTTTTTTCTTCTGAATGTTATGTTCTGTAAAAAAATTAAAATAAAATAAACTAGAACAGCTGGCAGGGAAATTGGTGTTCTTGATTCTTGCTTTTACGATATTTTACGGTCTGTGTTTGCTCAAAATGAAGAAATACTAATCTCTGGGTTCAGGATCAGGGACAATGGGATGCTCTTTAACCTTACAATGTAGTCTACTTATCTTTTTTATAAAGCATTTGCAGCTTTAACTCTCGTCACTCATCCCTCATCTTTTATGTACATGTTTCTCTTTCTTCAAAACGTGTAACTTTGGACATCATAAACATGATGTTTGGTGTAGATTAGTGCAGGTCTAGTGGTGTTTGAGAAACCAGCTCCATGGTGACAGGACTGACACAGTTTTGTCACATTTGTACATTTCCCACTTAGAGATTTCTGCATCCCCCCTCTGTCTGTCTTTCCGCCTTTCTGCTTGCTGTCTACCCATCTACTGTACTGTACATGTCTCATGTCGCATCTGTTATGCAGCAATACTTCCATGCCGGTGGTGTGGGTCTGAAGAAGACCTTCTTGGAAAAGAGTCCGGACCTGCAATCTCTGCGCTACGCCTTGTCTCTGTACACCCAGGCCACAGACAAGCTAATCAGGAAGTTTGTCCTCTCACAGAGCGCTCAGGGTACGACTTAAAAATAGCAACACACACACACACACACATGCCCACAGGCGGATTTGAGTTGAGCAGAAAACAGGCAGGATAAATGCTTTTTGTCGCCTTAGTTGCCTAGTTATTTAAACCATCAGCCATAACACTTTCATGTGCAGTATTTAAAAAGATTACACATGATTTTCTCCTGTTTTACTAATGAACATTTTTTTGCCATCTTCTAATGCTGACTTTCTTCTGTCTCCTCTCAGTCCACGGAGGGAAAGGCCTCAGGTGCACGGCGAACGAAGACACACCGCCAGAGAAAGGTCAGCGGTGTTATAGAAAATCTGCATGTCCCCCATAGCAACCTGCAGCAGCTCAGACCTGTGCTCAGACACCACACGTTTGATCAAACCGTCAGAAACCAACGATAACCCGAGACAGTGGGCGGTCTTAGCCCTTGGCACTCGGCTTCTTCTTGGTTTTTCCTCCTTTTTATCATCTGACTAAGAAAAAGCATGACTCATGCATAAGACTATTTGTGGTAGATAAGCCTTGTAGGCTATGTAGACTACCCAAAGAATTCTAATGTCCAAATCAACTAACCAGGTAAAACTGCAGTGACTCGAGATGGAGGAGATGCTGGGATATGCAAGACACGATGAATAAAAAAAGAACATCGTGCACAGATTGGGTCAGCTGATGAAAAGCTCCAGAATTTTGTGTTGCTGTTTGGTTTTTTTCAGTTTCAGTTTCAACATCTTTTTTCTTTTTCCTCACTGTGAATAGGGAGTTAAGAACAAATTAGGCGCCATCATTGTGTTCCAGTTTACCATTTGCAAGCTGGCACAAAAATCTGTCCTACCCAGCCAAGTCCTGCTCCTGTGAATATCATGGAGAACGTGTGTGTGTGTGTGTGTGTGTGTGTGTGTGTGTGTGTGTTCACAATCTGCTGACGCAAGTCATATATTCCAGCTGTGCTACAGTGTGGCCATCCAAAGACAAATTACTGCTTATGTCTTCACAGCATCTGGAGTGGATGCTGTCGGCGAGGTGGTCATGTGCGTGGACATTCTACCCCAGCCTAACGGAGAGCATAAGATCAGCGTCAAAGGTAAAAAGAGCAGAGCAGATTGCCCTGCTGTCCCAATGTTCTTGCCTTCTCCTACCTTTCTTCTTTAACTTCTTGACCCCTACGTTCATCCTCTAGTGGTGGCTGCGAATGACCTGAAGTGGAAGGCGCAGGGCTTCAGGCCCTTCGTGGAGGTCTACATCATCGGCCCTCACCTCAGTGACAAGAAGAGGAAATTTGCCACCAAGTCAAAGAACAACACCTGGTCACCCAAGTTCAACGAGAGCTTCCAGTAGTGAGTATTACCCGTTCCTGCTGGATTTGATTGTCTTTGTTGTGGATTTTTTCCTTTGTTTTACACGATGAGTTAAGTTAACGTGGAGCGTATGGCTCAACAACCTGACCAATAGCAATTGCACACTAGCAAAACGTATGCATATATAAATGATGCAGTTTTTTAAAAGCCATTGGCAGGAGCACAGCCTGTTAGTCATGGTAGTGTAATAGATTTCTTCCCCATCACATAGAGACGTGAAGTAAAGCATGGCTATGATTTTGTCCCGTTTCAGCTCCCTGGGCACTGAGGTGGGTCCAGAGAGCTACGAGCTGCAGGTGTGTGTGAAGGACTACTGCTTTGCCAGAGAGGACCGCACTGTGGGCATAGCAGTGGTGCAGGTGAAGGACATCGCCAGCAAGGGCAGCGTATGCTGCTGGATGCCGCTGGGCAGACGCGTCCACATGGACGAGACGGGCCTGACGGTGCTGCGCATCCTCTCCCAGCGCAACAACGACGACGTGGCGAAGGAGTTTGTCAAGCTCAAGTCGGACCAGCGCTCGGCTGAGGAGGGCCGCAGCTGAGGCAGGCCCAGCGAGCGAGGACACACACGTGTGCACAAAAACACCAGAGACATAGTATTATGTGCACATACAGTAGTCACGCCTACATAGATAGACAACCATGTGCAATACACAAGCACACACATGAAAATGATCTATTGTACATATATCTGCATACATTATGCAACATTTACATTGCAATGCTATCAATGCAACCATGGAGGAATAGGTTTATTAATATTCATAGGCTATTTAATTTTGAACATTTCAGCTGCTTAACTCAAAGCTCTCGGTTTAGGGTTAGCCCTTAAATAAGCAATCACTTCCTCCTCACTCGATCGTTCCCATAACTCATCACCTTTTATACGCTGTGCATTTAGATGTGATATAACGCAGCGCAGACCTAAACCATGTTCATAGTTTGAGGACGACCACTTTGCACTTTTGCTTCTCTGTGTCTTCAGAAGAGCAGTCCTTGCCTAGCTGTCCGTCCGTCTGTCTGTCCGCTTGCCTGCCTGACTGTGTGTCGTTCTTCCAGTCCCCCCCCCCCCTCTCCTCGTCTCCCATCCTCGTCGTTTGCTGTGCGTAGTCTTGCCACGGTTTGATGTGTTCTGTTGGTTGGAGTTCAGGCACAGATCGAAGATCGCCCCCCTTTTTGCCCAAAAATCCACGTAGAGATTTAAAAAACACTGACCTTAGATCCGTGTCCAGGGGCAACGGCTGTCCTGTAATGTACTGACTTCCTGCATGTTGACCCCAGGAACACTGTGATTCACTTTGCTGTAACCATAACAACTGTTCCCCCTCCCAAACAAAAGATGGGTGCCTCCAATGTTTTCCCTGTGTGAGCATGGTGCATTTACTGTATAACTCTGGTACGTAAGGTTTTGTAATTATGACCTGACTTACAGCCATTATCATGGAGAAAACACACATGCTGAGCCTGATATGTGATGTGTTGATAGAGACAAAGGTTGTGGCCCCATTGTGCACTTTCTTTCTTTTCTTTTTTAACTTTTCCTGCGTCACATCACAACAAACGGAGCAATACCCCTGTGTCTAACACAACTACACCCCTAGAGTGCACATTAACTCCAAAAAGGGCTACGGGATCAGTGGAATGGGAAGTCAGTTTACGCACTAATACATACTGTCTAAGCTCCTCTTGGCAAATTGACCACAAGGTTTCCCCCTCATGCTCCCGTCTACCTGCTCTGCCGTGGAAACGCCGCCCCACTGCAGACGCTCCGATTCAGAAAGTCTTTTAAGTGGGCACACTGTGGAGGAAGCCCAAAGGACCCGGGACGCCGAAGGACTCTTTCCTCCTGATCGCCTGCACACGTACCTAAACGAATCTCTTTAAGGCAATAGTGGTAGACACAAGGAACCTTGTGTTTTTTTTTTACAAAGAACAAACCCCCTGTTCAAACTGCTGTGTGTGTGTGTGTGTGTGTGTGTGTGTGTGTGTGTGTGTGTGTGTGTGTGTGTGTGTGTGTGTGTGTGTGTGTGTGTGTGTGTGTGTGTGTGTGTGTGTGTGTGTGTGTGTGTGTGTGTGTGTGTGTGTGTGTGTGTGTGTGTGTGTGTGTGTGTGTGTGTGTGTGTGTGTGTGTGTGTGTGTGTGTGTGTGTGTGTGTGTGTGTGTGCGCGCGCGCTGAATGTCACACCTGGCAAAATGAGCTCCGAGACTGTGAGCCATAAATTGTTTATTCACACCCTACATGTATGCACAGGAGCAGCATCTGCAATATCCACATCCAAGGAATGGGAAACTTATGAGTTTTTTTTGTTAATTGTTTTTATTCATGGTATCATAAACTTCCCATTCCTGTAGGAAGTGTCTCAGCGTTTTCTGTTTCTTTTGGATAAGAAAAAGAGTTTTGTCCTTGAATTCCTATTTGCCTTTAGGACCAAATTTGCACGAACCAGAGCTCTTGTTATTGTTTTTTTTTTCAAAGAAAGAAGCCATCGGAGTCGCCGCCAAGCATTTCTGTTGAATGAGTTGTATTTGTCACATGTGTTAATGAACCCTTTATCTTTCACTGGAAAAAGGTGAGCAAAACCCTCACAGTCGTAGTCCGGCTGGGCTTGTAGTCTCTCTGCGATGTCGGCCCCAGTGAGGTTGTCCTGTCGCTGTCTCTGCTGGCCTGTCACACGTTGTCTTTGCTGAATACTGAAGCATTCTACCAAAAACAAAGCTCCTGAGTGTTGTTAATCCTCAGCAGAGCTTTCCTTCTATGATCAAAGGGACAGTAAAATCCGAAAACACAACTAGCTTGGGGACGTGCCGCCTCATGCCTTTAATTTTAGGCATCCAAATTACATTTAGATAAAAGGATCATTTTGGGGAAACGAGCCTCTTAAAAGAAGCTTCGCCCATAGTGCAGTGACACTACGTTGGTATTATGTGGTGAATAAAACATTTCAGGTTGTAGCTGAAAAAGCAGCGTAAAAAATTTTTGATCCAACCAATCACCCAGTTTGGGGCTCTTTGATTGCCTGCTTCATGTATGTACACACACACACACACACACACACACACACACACACACACACACACACACACACACCACTGCACACCTACACATCTACACACCAATCTCTGCTCAAGCACAAAAAGGAACATGTGAGAAGACACACATGCATGCATGCACGCCGACACATCTCCGTGGAGACAAATGACGCCCACCCTGTGAATAGAAACGACTTACAATTGCATGATGGGAAACTTTATCGTGCCAGCACGTGTCTCTTTGATGTGAATTTTTTTTTCTTGATTTCCAAAGCTATGTAACGATAAGTCATCGATGTTTTGTTTCAAAAAGGCTTGTGAATACGTCATCTGTAACCAAAATGAATGTAGTGTGAACACAGAACTCGCATGAGAGAATTATTTTCTACCAAGTATGTTTCTAATTTGTTTCTTATCATTATTGAATGTTCTTTAATGAGGATGAAGTGGAACTGGAATGCAGCCTGGTTGCAATCTGCTTCCTATTAAAAGGACATTTGTGTCACGATTTCAACGTCTGCTTTATTGTTCGACCTCATTCAATCTCAGAATACATACATCTAATGTACCGTTGTCATAAAAAGAGAGTTTTGAGAGAATGATTGGAAGACGGAAGGTCACATGTTCAAGTCCTACATGTCTCAGTAGAATTTGAGGTCTAATGTAGCTCAGCGTTTATTCTTTCAGAAAGATCTATTTATTGATGCATTTTGAAATCAGGTCAGCTGTTATCCTAATGAATGTATATTTTATCATTCTGTGCATAACTGTTGCATATCTGCAACTAGTCTTTGATTGAAATGTATCTCAGTGGAAATCCTTTCAGCGGCCTCACTCTTAATCAAGGCTCTACCTAACTCAAATCAGCTGTTGGAGGCGTTCCCCTTCCTGCTTAACCAATCAGAATCGTACACAGATGGCAAGGGCCAATCACAGAGTCACACCCCTGCTTTAAATAACTGTTTCACCCTTTGCTATCAGCTGTCGTTGCAGGCTAATTTTTTGCTATGCTGTACCATAACTTTTGATGACATTTTTATTAAGTTTTTTTGACATACCACACCACGACTGTTTTGTATTTTTTCAACATACTATACCATGATGTTTTTATGACTTCTTTTTCATTTTATTTTTTTGACATACTATGACTTTTAACAACTTCTTTTTAGTCATTCTGTACTGTGACTCTTTTATCACTTTTTTTTTTATTTACCACACAATGATTTTGGACATACTATATGATTTATTCCTTTTTTTTGACACACTGTACTATGACATTTTTGACACTTTGGGCCTTTATTTAATAGGCAGCTTAGACATGAAAGGGGAAAGAAAGGGTTAATGACATGCAGCATACTTTGACTCTTTTGTGACTTTTAATAACTTTTTTAGCCCTACTATACTTTAACTCTTTTATCACTTTTTTTTACCATAACACACTGTAACTTCATTATGATTTTTTGGACATTTTAGGCCTTTATTTGATAGGCAGCTTAGACATGAAAGGGGAGAGAACTGGGGAATGACATGCAGCAAAGGCCCACTTGTCGGAATTAAACCGGCGGCCGCTGTAACACGGACTAAGACTCTGCACATGGGGTACGCGCTCTACCAGGTGAGCTTCTTTTTATAACTTTTTGACATACTATCAGTTTTTTTATCACAATCATCAAGGTACTACAGTATGACTTTTTAAGACATGCTATAACTAAACATGACTTTTTATCGACTTACTAAATTTGGACTCTTATCACTTATTTCAACATTCTAGACCATGACTTTTTTCGACTTATTATACAATGAGCTTTTTAACATACGGTTTCTTTTACATTTTAGGCCTTTAAAATTAAAAACCTGGCTGCCTCTATGGGAATTTAACATAAGGGGAGTGTATATTATGCCCCGTGTATACTTGTGCCTCCTATATTTTAACACAAGGGGGTGTATACTTATGCCCCCCTGTATTTTAAGGAAGAACAGTCATTTGTTTTTACAAAACATTCATTCTCAAAGAAAATTGGTGTCCTGGATTTTCCTAACTTTTTTTGAATTAAGGCATTAAGATCAATTTCCAAAAGATGTTTTTTATTCCTCTTTTTAATCAACTTTAACCTTAAAACTTATTCCTGTGACTGTAGGCTCATGCTAATGAGCCATTGATTTTGTAAAGAATTAAGTGTTTGGTGTCAAACCCTGACTGCAGATGTCAGTCCCAGCAGTACAGACGGGTCAGTACTGCCCCCCCGCAACAGAGAGGCAGTTCACTCCAGTCGGGGGTTAGGACGGTAATAAAGACACGAGACACAAGTTCTTATTTTTACAGTAAAAAACAAAACAAAAACAAGACTTTATTAAAGAAGCATAAAAAATAAAACTCTTGATACATTTCTCATAACCGTCAAGTCAGTTCAAATCATACGATTATACAATTTTTCTGGCTCACGGTTAAAAGGTCCATAAACTTTCAAATAAAATATATTTCAATTTTAAAATTTCTTCAATAATTCTCATTTTGTTATAAATTGCCTATATGTAGTACACAGAAAATAAGGAAAATAAAAAAATGGAAAATAAAATAATTTGGAAGTAAGAAAAAAAGGGTCACATTATTGTCTGGGATATTTAGGTAAGCAAATAAATTGTAAAAAATAAAATGTGTAAAAAGTTTTTTTTTTATCTTAAAAATTATTAGCTAATGCCGGGTGGCTTAAAGACATGCAGATGGTTAACTTACAAATAATGATACATGTTCTTTAGAAACTACACTTATCTTCAAGAAGTAATGTTGCTTTTGAAAACATGATCCCGGTGATTGTATTCAGGGTATTTACACACTCAGGGTCTGCCAACAGTTTACATTTTGGTTCTGCATACAAAGAGATTTAAAGCAAAGAATTGGAGAGCGGCTGTTTGGGGGGGGGGGGGGGTCTGTCACCCCTTACTGGCATGGCTCTCTTCCCCCCCCCCCCCAAAAAAAATAATCACAAAAAAGGCCAGAGGTCACTGGCTAGCATGCCTCAGGAAACCCTGTTTTCAAACCTTCAGGAAGTATTTTGGGGAGGGGATAAGTTTGGCTTAAAAAAAAATTAATGCAGTCAAATTGGAAAAAACGTACCTTTAACAATTAAAAATCTGTACATTAGACCCCAACATTCTCTCATTGGCCAGAAACATCCCAGTGCAACAGCAGGGTTTACGTTAGACCCATCTGGTAAAGACAACACGTTCATTTCCTTCAACGCATTGACCTTGGACAGTTTGAAGGACTTTAAGACCGGCCTCGACAGACTCACGACAGCCACGACTCATCTGGTCTTCGGGACACGTTCCCGGCCCCGCGTCTGTTCCCAGACCAGATGGTGGGCAGCCAGTTTCAACGAGAATGTGAACGGGGGTTCTAAGAGGCCTCTCGCTACCCGACCGGGTTTGTTCATCGCCGTGTTTCAGTAGGGAGCTGCACCAAAGCACCATGGGAAAGTCATCACGAAGACTACCGGTTCAGCTCCCGGGCAGATCGGTCCTACTCGCTCAACCACGACTACGGCTTATTAGATTCCTGTGTGCAGCTGCTGCCCTCTTCACCTGAAGGAGCGGATCCGTTTCACATCGTGCAGGATGGAGCACCAAAGCACAGCAGCAACCGCCCACCCTCGCCAAGCATTTCCTCAAGTAGCGTTCCCGCCCTGATCTGAGACTTGGTCCAGAGAGGACACACTGGGACCTACGCAATGCCCTACGCTCTACTGGCCGGATCCGAGTGTGATGACTGCGTAGGGACAGTTAGAAAATATATAACTTAAAAAAAAAAACACAAGCAAAACATTCTGCAGCTGCTGGGATTGGAACACAAGGAGTGTCTGGAAGCCCTGGATGACCTAGCGACTAGCTGCCGTAAAAGAAGAAGAAGTTCTACCTACTGCGCGTGAGCCTAAAGTTGTGATCATGTGTCTGTGCGGTCAGAGGAAGCCCTTGGGAATTAGGAATTAGGCGTCATTTTTAAGTCTATTGTCATGGCTTGTCTCATTCTATGAGCTGACTCCATGCATTTAAAAAAATAAAAATAAAAAGCCCCCCCCAACGGTAACCGTGTACTATCTCACCGACATCACCCAAATCATACGTACAGCATCAACACTATAGGAGGCAGTTACTGCAAACTCACACGGAATTCTTTAAAAACCACAGAACACAGAACAGGATGCAACCGCCTTAGCAGGAGTTCCTCAGTAATGCTGGGAAAACAACAGGACGAATCTCAGACCACCAACCACATAGTGCACCACGTTGGGCCAGGGGGCCGTCTGAGAGAGTGCCATACAGCTTGGCTGTGAGAGCGGGGTGGAAGACCTAAACCACAAAAGCCAAACTAATAAGAGCCGCTTCTTTCTTATTTATTTTTTTTAAGAGTTACAGTGCATGATGATGAGAAAAAAAAAAGAAGAAAAAAAACCCATGCCCCTTGTTATTGTTTCATATGGGAGGAGCAGCTGGCGCTCCGTAACCGTATTGGACCAAACATTCACATGTGACACCAGAGAAGCCCTGTCTTATCCTAGAGTTCTGAATACGTCTGCGAGCCACACACTGGACAGTCCAGAGTCAAAAACTAGTAGAAAACGAGCGTAACGAGCCGATCTGAGAGTAACAGACGGGATGGGGGGAGGAAAGGGTCCCGGTGTGGAGGGATCTGCGCAAAGTCCTCCTGTGAGACGGCGAGGGGGACGCGAAGGAGAGGGACAGCAGACAGAAACCAGGCCCTCTCATGGCGAGGGCACATCATGATCCCAACGTGGAAACGGCATGAGCGGGCAACACACAGACACACACACACACACACACACACAAGAGAAGTGTAAAGGGATTGTCAGGCTGCCCAGACGCACAGAGAACTGACCTCAGACCTGTTCCTACAGAATCACTAACGGTGTGTTTCTCACTCATTAAAAGGATAATTAATGGGAATCAATGCGGCGGCCACACTTCATATGTGGGGCATCCAAATTCATCCATCGTGTTGTGGGGTTTGATCAGGAAGTAAGAGGTGTCTATTAGTAGCATTCTTTTGTCATTACTGGTGATGGAAACATGGAGTCGTCCTCAGGAGGTTGTTTCCCGGTAGGTGCCTGACTAACTGCGCACATTTAAAAAAAGTTCAGAGCGTACAGAAAAATAGCGACCCCGCCGCTTCATGTCAAACGACAGCATGAGTGAGAGCAAGAGGAGAAAGCCGGGGGGGGGGAGGGGGGTCCTGGCAACAACATTAAAATAAGGAGTAGAAAAGTGCAGGCCTCATTGACAGCTTCATCGAAAAATATCTGTTAAGTACAAAAGTGTCAAACGAATGGCTGTGAGAGAGAGAGAGAGCGCGCAGGCGGAGGTCTAAGGAAGCCAGGATGAAGAAATGTCGAGACGGACCGGCAGACTGCCGGTCAAAATGAAGGCCTGAAGAGAGATAAGACACTAGTTTCCTTCCAGAAGTTCACCACCGAGAGACTGGCTGAGCCTCAACTGCAGACCAGTTTCAATTAACTTCACTCTGAAAATAACTCTGTCAATATTATTATTATTATTATTATTATTGTGATTAATCTTGACAGTTATCAGCAAAAAAAAAAAAAAAAAAAATCAACATCCGTGTAGTATCATCATCTCTATTATGCATTTATTATGGTCCAAATGTGTGTGAGAGTTAGTGTGAATCCTTCCATTGCCTCCGCCACAGCTGGTGCCTGCCTGCCCCCCCCGCCAGGCCTTAGGAAAAGATGCGGATGCACTGTGTGGCTGGGGTGTGGCAGACGGGACACTCGGGCTCAGTGGACTGGCAGATTTGCCCGGCGCACTCCATGCAGAACAGGTTGTGGCCACAAGGCACCAGGGCTGCCGTCACTTCGCTCTCGAAACACACAAAACAGTCCCTGTTGATCCCGGGGCTGACGCCGACCAGACCCGCGACCCCGGACACGGAGCCGCCTTTCAGCCGACTCAGCATCCCAGAGCTGAGGACCATGCCGCTGCCCCCTCCCTCGGAGTCAGTGGGAGAGCCGCCCGGCAGGGAGGAGGCCGAGCAGGAGGAGTAACCGGTCGACGAGCCGCCGGAGCTGGAGCTGGACGCTCCGGAGAAGGAGCCGCCTCCTGCGTTGCCAGACTGTAGCCAGGAGAGAGTGCTGAGGGGGTCGCTCTGTGCACGACGGGCTAATGGATGCTCCAGGGGGCCCACGCCCGTGTCCTGAGACAGAGTTGGAGACAATCTTGGAGTGATGGCGCCGCCGCTGAGGCCACTGCTGTTGCGACGTAGAGGCTGCTGGGAGGAGCCGGTCGTCTTATTGCCCGTCCCCCCGTTGACGAAAGGTGCCCAGATGTTGGCAGCAGTGAACTCAAAGCCCAACTCATCGGGGGGCAGCCCTGGGGTGGAGTCACCCCCAAATGTAAACCCTCCTCCAGCACCGCTGGAGCCTGTGCTAAAAGGGCTGGTGGGGCTGCCCCCCTCGTTGGCCTTGCGAGAGGTGCTGAAGTTGTCTGAGCTCATCGCGCCGTTGTGCGTGTGATAGGCTACTGAGGAGGACGTCTTCCGGTTGGAGGAGTGGTGCATGGACATGGGGAGGGGAGGAGGTGGGGAGTGTGGTGGAGGAGGAGGAGGAGGAGGGGGGACCGTATGGTGGCCATTAGCCCTGGACCACAGGGATGACCCCAGCGCTCCGCTCAGGGCGCCCAGGCCTTCTAGGCTGACATCTGTGCCGTTGGAGTGGAAGTCATTGTCTCCCTGCAGGTCTACAAAGGTTCCAGTTCGCAGGGTGATGTGGGTCTCGATTTCCTCTCTCGCTCGGTCCACGTTCTCCGGCATGCCGGTCACCTCGAACACCGGGTCTTTCTCTCGACTGGGTGTCACGATGTAGGTGTGAGTCTGCTGCTGGATGCGCTTGATAGTTGCTCCCTTTGGTCCAACAACTAAACCGACCACTCTGTAGGGCACCCTCACCTGGATCAGTGGCGAGAGAAATATTTTAAATTTACAGGATAGAGAACCGAGCTATGGTGGTTTTCAGCAGATGTTATCTAACATCCCTTTGTTACCGACAGGGTAAAACTAAAACACAGCTAACGACTAAGTATTCGGTTCCCGTACCTGTATGGTGGTCTGCCCAGGTAAGTGTGGTGGTCCAGGAAGCGAGCTGGTGCTGCCTCCTCCACCCCCGGGCCCTCCAGCTTTGCAGCGGGACGCCCGGATCATAGAAAAATGCTCAGCCGCAGAGACGATTTCCCGCTTGGCCATCTCGACATCCTCCCTGCGTCCCGTCACGATGAACACTGGCTCCTCGCCTCTGACCGGAGTCTTTATATACGTGTTGGTTTTGGCACGCAAGGCCTTAATCTTACAACCTGGAAGACGCAGAAGCACATAAACAGCATAAATTACACACATTTAGACACACACCCGCACATATATAAACACATATTTATGACAAGAATATAAGTGCAGCTAGGGTATATACACAAAGTCCAATGAGAACACTTCCAATATGCACTCTTAGCGGTCTATTAAGAACACCTTGTCAACACGGATGTGGTCTGATACAGAAGCCCTACAATAACTCCTACCCACATTAAGGTTCTTATGTTCCGTTTAGTTGTAATTGAGGCGTTCCCCCAACTGGAATCGGTCTTGTAAACAAAAACTTAACATTATCTTCATGACGATAGTACTTAATATTTTACTGTAGTACTAAGATTTTGTATTAGACGGCATTAAGGTAACCCTCTTGTTGTCCTCCCTGGTCAAAAACAGACAAAATTTAACATTTGGTGGTAGTTTGGTTAAAAAGAAACTCATATTTCAGATTTTTTTTTTTTTTTTTTTTAAAGGGGGTTCAATTTGACCCGAGGACAACATGAGGGTTAACTAAGTGTGGCTAACTGTCAACTTGTTACATACCCCAACATTTGTGCGCTGTTCCGATACATTTCTGAATATTTATATGAATAATGAATCAAAATGGTTGGCACGGAATCCTCAAAAACAACCATTTAAAAATCAACACCGTGTCACTACAGTGAGTGCTTTAACGACGCACCACCTGAACGTGTTCGCATCATAACACATCCGCAGCAGAAGCAGCGGTTCTGCGGGTTATTCGTGAAGAGCCAGTCGGCCCCAAACATGAGGCCTGGAGCGGACGCACCGCTTGTGTCAACTCATGCTCCTCCAGCAGCACCAACCGGGCGCGCTGTTTCTTTAAATATGGACGCTCGAGTCTCGGCGACCAATAGGGCGCGCGGTGTGTGATGTCATCCTGGGAAGCAGAAAGCATGGCTTTTTCAAACAAAGAGAACAATGCCGTAACGCCGCCGCGGCTGCGACCGTCGAGCCGAACCTACAACCTCAGTCAGTCTAAAGCGGAGGACATGTGTGGACGAAAAGACAAAAGAAAAGAGCCGTGTAGGAAGCGTAGCGGCTCGTATGCGAGCGGCGGCAGCGGCAGACAGAGCTGGGTGCAGGGCGTAACACCGCCCAGTCCCGTGTTTGTGCGTCTGCTGCTCCGTCTCAGCTTAAAACCCGCTCAGCGGGGACAATAATAACCCCCCAGAAACACACACACGAGGTAGAAACGCGAGTCCGGTGGTCGACACTGACTCTTAGTACATGGGATATGTAATATCAGCACATTTCGGTATATTTCCTTTGTTTGATGCAGGCTGCTAGACATGTCCAGACTACCGACAATCTGCCGCTTTGTCTGACCCTCTCCCACCCCTCCCCCCTCCTCCTCCTACTCAACCACACTCCCTCCCTCCTTCTAGGTCTATTGTCTAAATGTTGTTAAAAATTGAATATAAATATAGTACTTATTTAGTGAAGTACGCATTGTGCTGACATTAAATACCCATACAGTGAGGGCAGTCCGATCAGAGGACTAGGCTCACGCTGTAAAAGTTCAGAGATCCTCCTTCACCAGACTGCCACCCAAACAAAGAACAGCCAGGCTGCATGCATCCTGCGAGCTCACCATAAACATCAATTAATTCCTCACTAACTAAGCGGCATCGCACACACTCATGCTCTTACCTTGTCTCCCCACTATTTCAGCCACATGCTCAGAGCTGGGGACAGGTACACATTCAGTCATGTTGACACTTCTTTTCCTGTTGCAAATGACGGAGCTTTGTTCCCCGTGGAGCATGGAGTGCGAGGTGGCCATGTGGTACCCGCCCGAGCCGTAGTACTCCGGGGATGGGGAGCAGGACGTCGGCGAGTCCCGGGACCCGTTTGGATGCTCCAGCATCTGTAGATCCACGTAGCCCACACCGTTGCAACCCTCGGAGCCCGGACCCTGGGTCCCATCCAGAGTGTCGACAAGCCCGCCGCCTCCGCTAACACAGTCCACCTTCTCCAGAGCCATGAGTGACAGCTGGTCCAGGGCGAAGCGGAGCGCATCATGATGGTCCTCTTCCCGGGACTCCTGGTCTGTCTCTCGGGGCAGACCAACCCCGTTGTGCTGGCTGCTGATCACCACGTCGTGGTCCATTATCTCGGGGTGGAATAAAGGGCTAGGCATTGTCTCTCCGTGGATCTCACATCAGATCACGAATGCCTGTTTGATGGGAGAGAGCTCACCCTCTTCTGAACTAAAAAAAAAAAGGGAAAATAACAAAAAAATAAATAAAGTGTTTGTTTATCATAAAACACTCAAAACCAGGCTGGATATGTGCACAGTGGAGCCACCGATCATTCAGCTACAACAGCATGCATTAGCAGTGTTGATTTGGGCGCCTTGCTTTGTCTGTTGTTGCTTTTTGTCTGACACCTGAAACCATCCAGGAGGTTGTTTTGTCACAAAGCATGTCCGCTTTAACACAACGGCACAACGTGTACGCCTGCACGTATTCGAACATTTGTGGCAATAACTTCTGAGACTCGTATATGTACTGACTGAATAAAAAAATAAAACATAAAATAGGGTTATAAGCTGTTGTTAGCTTCAACAGCCAAGCTAACAGGTTAGCTCCACATAGTCGGCACTCAGTCACGTTGTCGACCCCTTTGTTTGGGAGCACCAGAGTTAGCTGGTTAGCTCTGTTCTGACAGTCGAACTTGTGCTCATTTTCAAATGCAGCCGCGTTGATTTTTAAAATTAAACAAATGCGAAAGCCACAATAACTTACTTTATCTGGCCCTTGTCGACGAGCTCCTGTCTTCTGTTGTCGCCCAATTTTTTAAGGGGAAGATGAGAAGCAGTCAGGAGTACTGTGCGCTGTGCTACGCTAGCGGGTTAGCTAACTAGTAGCAAGCTAAATGGGGGGCGTAGGAGAAAAACGTTTAAAAACGAAAAGAGAGCTCTGTTGTTGTCTCTTTCTTGAGAGTCAAAGCATATTCCTGGGAGTGTCACTGGGTCTTCATTCTGCGTACCGTCAGGGAGACCGTCGCTCAATTCCAAGGTTAGCAGTTTTCAGTTAAAAAAAACACACATACACATTGGTTCTCGGCTCTCTGCTGCTGCTGCCTGACCCGGGTCGGTCCTCCGCCTTTGTCTCGCCAGGCGCACGCCGCTCCGTCTCCAGCACACGGCACTGACGTCATCCGCGACACAACAATGAGTTCAAAGGCCACATGCAGCAAGCGGAGAGCATCAACGGCGAGCCACCGCCGCTGTCATTGCCGATTGTGTCTGTCAGTCTGCAGGGCACTATTTTACTTCCCCTATCTTCCTCTCTGCATCCAGACTGTTAACGCATTGATACATGTAAAAAAATAAATAAAAAAAACGTTGTCATAATTGGGTGTGTTCATCATGGCTACCAATAAGGTGTTTTGGGTGGTCCAACAATGTGTATGCGCGTGTTTGTGTGTCCCTTTATTTTTGCTTTTAAGGTTATAACAAATAAAAATAAAAACATGAAGGGCCATAGGTATTAAATATTAAATTAATATTATTAAATGCACCACCTTTTCTTGTACCATGAGTTGGAATGAAAGGTTGACATTTTTCCAGGTTTAAAGGAATACTCCACCGTTTGTTGAAATAGGGTTTATCACCGTCTCCTCTAGCTGAAGAAAGGGGGGGGGGCAATGCATTTTTTTAGTCAGTTAGCTTGCCGCTAGTTAGCTTAGCGTAGTGAATGGAATCCTATGTTGCCAGTTAGCATGTTGTGAGTAAGTGAGCCAACAAAAAAAAAAAAACAGTAACCTAATTGCCTATAACAAGGACTATATTGGGTGGAAGCACAGCCGAAGCACTGCTACATGGCACCAAGATATCATGCAGAAACTCTACAGAAAAGCTCACATGGACATATTGATTACTGTAATTGTTCCTCCTATCTCCACTGGCTGTAGAGATGCCCACTTGTGACCTCTTGTGTTTTCTTGCTGATAATGACACCAAGGTATTTTAGTACTAAAAATTATTTTTTTAACTTTAGAAGTACTTATTTTTCTTTGTGTTTGTCCTGTAAAGCAACTTTGAGTCCTTGAAAAGCGCTTTATAAACTCAATTCTTTTACTATTAACATACCCCCTTTGTTTGATTCATTAATTAGCTTTGGCTCAACATGGACTGTGGGTTTTGTAAAGGAGTAATCATTGCAGGGAATATACTTGAACAATCATAAAGCTTCCTTTTAAAGAAGGACCACAACCTTTAATCACAAAATCTAAAAACATGTCCACCTACCACAACATCCTAGATATAAGAATGATAATGACAAAACAGACATGAAAGAGCTGCATTTAATCGACACAGGGGTACAGAGACAAATAATAAATCTTGCAATGAGGTACAGTACATCTTATTGTGAGGTACATCAGTGTTGTATTGGTTTTTCTGAGGGTACACACTCTCTGTTACTGATTAAACTCAAATGTAGCTGGCAAAACAGTACTAATTTTTTTGTCAATACAAATACCATGACTTAAACCCTAAAACCATGTAAACTCAAAAGGTTATCGTGAGAAATAACACTGCTTTGAACAGTCAAACAATCAAATCAAACAAACTAAATGTGATTATACACAGCCACAAGATGGCTGTGTGCATGTAAACTACTGCAACCTTTTTATGCTTCTAAATAAACACACTACCTATAGTGCCAGAGTAAAATATAAAAGAGCAACATGTTAAAAAAGAAACACACAACATCAACATGAACTGATACATTCAACACACACATACACACGCACGTCAGTCACATACATCAGGTTTGTGTTTTTTAACTTTGACAGCTGTCAACTAAATGTAACACTGCATCATCATCCAGCCGTAAACTGCCTTAAAAGTACAATTACTTTCAGGAACAATCATTTCCTTTGACTCACTATAGTATCACTAGTGAAATGTCATTCCTGAAACCACTGAACCGTATAGAGAGTCTGAAGAAAGTTGCCATACATTAGTGGAGGTAAAAATGAACAGAAAATTGAAAGCACCCATCCAGGATTACACTGACGCATGTAAGAAAAACTACAAAAAGAAAACGGTCTTTGTTAAGGTAAACAAAATATGCAGAATGTCTGCAATTAGGGTCTATTTCAGTTAATAGGGTAAACAAAATCCTCATGGAGCCAATTATTTGAAAAGGAAAGTTTACCAGCAAACATGTCAAACAAGCCTGTGGGCGAGATGAGAAAGAGACACGTTACATGAACTGTAGTTCCTAACGATGAGGCTAAACACAGGCCGTGGGTGAACCAATAAAAAATAAAATAAGGATTCAGCAACACTGGTACCAGCCCTGCAGTTTTGGGTACCGTGGCTATAATTCCTCCTTGTCCACGTGTTCACCCTTTGCCTCCACTTTGTTGGCTGCTGCTGCGTCTGCAGCCGTGTCCTCTATGTGGGCTAACATATCAGCTGTGAGGGCTTCCTCCAGCCGCCTCCGCACATTCTGCACCAGGTCCTCCTGCTTCCTGAGAGGCCCAGACGAGGAAAAGGAATAAATAAGGTGGCTATAGTGAAAAAAACATTTCATAGCAAAAACACAATGATGATGACAGGACCTGATTTACTTCCCCAAGTAGTGGAACATGTATAGAAATATAATTAGGGCTGCCAAAGTTAATACAATAATAAGTTAACGCAAACTCCTTTCAATGCCACAAAGGTTTCTGAAGCGTGATTTACAAACGCTCGTTGGGTGATTTGGGCCTCGTGTCGGATTCGGCTTGAATTTGCCACATTATGCTTTCAGCATACATTTTGAGCATACAGTACCTTTGAGATTATTCTGGATAATATTCTAGACAGAATCTGTAATTCTTTTGGATTCTTGCAATAATAATAATAATAATAATGATGATAAATTGCGTAAGGCAAGCATATTTTTTCTGCTAACATGTTGATAAGAGCAATTATATTTAGAACCAATAGAAAAATGTGTGATTAAATATTTTAATGGGAAGCGCAGCAAATCTTTGACTGGAGAATTGAGAACTATAGTTGTAATGCCGTAATGGCGGCCGAGAAACGCTGCCGAACATCCAGAAGTTAAAGCCCGAGCAAAAACAATCTTTAATGAGTTTTGTAGGGGGCCGTGATGTTGCGGCCCTCCTCCCCACGGTGTTCGGGATTTTCCAGCTCACTCGGTTAGCGGTGAAAGAGTTGGCTAAGGTTAACGTTAGCGACGGTAATGCTAAATATAAGCCTGGTCCGTCTCCCCTCTCGTTGCACATGTGCATGACACACGTCTCAACCAAACGTTAGCGATTGGTTACGGCAGAGCCAGAGTGGCTCTAGCCAGATCCAATCGTTTGATTTTGTAGATATGGATCATCCCTCAGGTGGGGAAAACTAAAGCGGTGTTGTTTGTGTGAACATCTTACCTGATGTCATCATCGGTCACTACGAAGGCTTTGCAGAGGGGCTGGGATGTGTTCAGCCAGACTCCAGGGTTTTTCTCCACTGCGGCGGTGAGCTGTCCAGTGACCGGTGCCGGACTGGTGTGCAGGGCACTGGCGATGGCAGAAAGCAGTGTTTTATCTGAACACGCAGGGCCAACACCTAGGCAGAGGACAACAGGGAAGCACAAGTCAAGCTTTTAAAAGAACTCCAGCTCTGACTCACACAAGGCTGCCGTATTTGTTTTGGTTACGCTCACCCTGTAAGCCTTTTGGAAGATCCATGGTTTTCACGAGCTCCTCTGCTATATCAAATGCATTTAACCCGCTCAACTTCCTCTCCCAGAATAGCTGAAGATTGAAGAAAACAAAAGTTCCTTGTTAGGTTCAGAGCACATTTTTCCACAAACTAAATATGTGCATCATTATATAATTTACAAGAATATTGAACTAGGTTGAATCGACCCTTTAGCACTCTTTACATAACAGCAAAGCCAAAAAGAGACATTACAGAACACTAAGACACCGGGTTTTATAGTGGCCAGCTACTTCAAAGGTACACCAATTTTCTTTTCCTCACGTGCCCAACTATTATATTAATGGCGATGATGGTTTCTTAAAAACACTACAAAAGTACAGTGAGCCTAAAGAAAGCTTTCTGCCCTCGGACTTACTTGTTTCGGTTGTTCCACGGCCTTCTGTGTGTCTGTCTTCACTTTGTTGTTGGGATGATTTGTTACCTTGGTCACTGGTTGTTTGAAGATGGATGCTGTCTGTCGAACCGGTAGTGTTGTGTTTAAATCAGGCTTTGCCTTTAAGAGAGACAAGAACATAACTGGCTGAAATTCTGTAAACCAGCTTTGGCCAATTTTCTTTCATAATAAAATAGAACTTTTGTGAGAAGTTACAGTACAAACCTACAGAGCTGTGTGACTATGTTATTGTTCAATGTCAGAAAGTATAAATAAAACCACTTTCATTAAATGTAAAACCATAACATAAAAATGGGAGGGGAATAAGATTTATGGGCACTGTATACTAATGTAATAATTGTCCCTTCAGGTAGCACAGCAGTGTCATTATACACGTCACGAATACAACGTTCTCACCCTGATTTGATGATTGATGTCGTAGAGATGCTTGTGCCTGCCGCGCTGCACTTTGGTCAGGAGCGACCATCCAGCCCGGGGGTGGCTGGAATTCACATCTGTGTGGAGGTTGCTGCCCAGACTGCGGACTATCTGGGGCTTGTTGAAAATGCGCTTAACAGGTACACTAGAAAGTAAAAACAGAAGACTCATCATCATCATCATCATCATCATAAGATTTACCACTTCATTAACCAAAGCATTTAAGCAGTCATGGGTCTGGACACCCACACAGTTATTCCAAATGATTGGCTCTCTTCACAGGCTAAAGTGGTGCATAGCTCTCTGAGGTCACTTAAAATATGACAGCTGTGACATTCAATTGTCCCTGTGGGTTAGCGCTGTCAGTAAGGAGATGGGTTGCGAACCGGAAGGTCGCAGGTTCAAGTCCACCAGCTGACCACAGTATGGTGGTGGACTGATAGCTGGAGTGATGCCATTGCACCTCATGGGCACTGTCAAGGTGCTCTGGAGCAAGGCAAGGCACCGAACCCCCCCCCCCAACTACGCGGGGTACCTTTTCATGGGCAGCCCCCCCCACTCACATCTTTCCATTTAGTACATGCATAGGTACAGAGCATGCGTGTGTGATAACAACAGAGTGTAAATTGTAACTTCCCCTCGTGGGATTAATAAAGTATACATATTACATTAATCTCAGGTGTAATTATAGGAAATGTCTGTCAAGTACAAATCCGTACACAGGTGCAATCAGTAAGTGGAGAACACCTGTGTGGTTGGTGCTTTGTAATGGTTGTAACATACAACGGAATGCTGTCAAGCGAACGCTACCACAGTGTGGAGAGCGAGGTTTCTACTCATTTTTGGGGACTGGGTAAATAAGCGCTGAACTACACACGAAGCAGCATAGCCTTTACCTACAAGTTGTAACAAGTAGCTGGCTGCAGATAAGATTTTTATACCGTATACTTGAGTAACTTAGCTGTGCCGGGGCCCTACGCGCCGCAAGTCAAGCGTGTGTAAACAATGAAACTTAGCTAGCTAATCAAGCTAGCGGCGTCGGTAACGTCAACGTAATTCAGCAACCAGAGTATCAATTAACTTACTATTACTATTGTTCTAAGTTGCATGTTTACAAAGGTAATAAACTCAATTCGACCTAAAGTCTCCGTTTAGCTAACGTAACACGAGTGTAAATAACACAGACCTGGTAATTTGCTAAGTGTTGTTCTCAATTGCAAAACGCATGTATGCATGCGTGCATTTCCTGCAGAGAAACTTTCATTTGAACAACTCCTTCGACTGAACATTTAAAAAGTCTCACCCTTTTCTTTCCATGGCCTTGGCTGTATTTGTTTGTCTGTCTTTAATTTTGCCTCATAAAAGATAAGAAGCCAGCTATCTGACTATTGCCGCAGTCATAATTTTTCACCGAGTCTGGTTTGTTATCGATCCTCGCTGTCTGTCTCCCGTCAGGACCTTCACAACTGCAGATCACTCCGCCAGCTTTGTAAACACACTGAGCGGAAGACATCCGCCACACGCCTGAAAAATAGTCCGAAAATAACACGCGCCAGGTTTCACATATGTTCACTGCAGTGTCAGAGGTAGAAAGTAACTGCTTTAAAAAACTTGAGTACGATTTTAAGGTACTTTTGAACCCCTACTACACCAATTTCTAGAGAATATTGGTACTTTTTAAACGCATATTTATGTATTTGTTGTTAGTTACTTTGCACACTAAGTAGTTGCATGGTAAACATATTGGATGGTATATTTATCCGGTATAATGAAGTATTTCTATAAGTTGAACTAAGTACAGTAGTACTGCTATATAACCAGGGACGTGCACAGACATTTGGAGGGGCTATTGTTCTAATCTGGAAAAAAATCTGGTTGAGATAACTAATGTTATGATTTGGCACCATACATAATATTTATGTGTATATACATTAAAGTATATATATTACAGCATATTATAATAAAAAAAACAACAACATGACTACAGCTTTCTAATGCTCGCTTTCTGGAGCTTATGATATGCATAAAATAAATAATTCACAATTGTATATACGGCATAGACACAATTTACTGTATTTATTATTATATTTTAATTACTTAATTAAATTCTTTCTCTGAAGGCAAGATTGAATGATATAGCAAATGTAATTTGATTTAACCACGATTGGCATTTCATGTTGTATTTTAGTTGCCTGGGCAATAATAGCCCTTACCTGTGCATATCCATTATAACCATATACTTTTTATGTAATTTTATTCCAGGACTAATACCGTTAATTGGGTCACTTTATAGTACTGCCTTATATTTACTAGCAGAATAATAGAATCCTTCTACAACTGTATTAAATATATTTGGGACAATTCTGGGACTTTATACAAATACACAATCCAAAATATTAACATTTACATAATATTAATATTGTTTGTCTGTTCTTTTAAACCTTGTGTTGTCCTCCCGGGTCAAAAACAGACAAAAAATTGACATTGTTGTCCCTTTTTCAGACTTTTCTTTTTAGTTTTTACCAACACCACCTTACTAGTTTTACCACTTTTTGGAATTCATGGTTAATAAACCTCATTTATATAGAATTATACCTAACATTTGAGTTAAAAAAGCTGAAATTATGAATAATTTTGACTAATAGTTGAGATCAGAGAAACGTACAGATGATCAATTGTATTTCCAAACAGCGCTGTAAGGAATCCAATCAATTTTTGGTGGTAATTTGGTTAAAAAGAAACCCATATTTCAGATATGGATATTTTTTATATTTGACGCGAGGAGGGTTAATATGTGGACTGTGTTCTAATGCTTGTTTCATCACTGATGTCTGTTAACACAGCTTGCATTTGTTTTATGGTCACTTATGGTCTCTAGGGATATACCGGCTCATCAGAGGTTTAATTCAGTATTAGTATTAGTTATATCCATAACCATATCCTTCAGTAATCTGATAAGGTTACATCCAAGCAAACTATTGATGGGGCTCCAGTCACTCAGGACACAAATCCACTTTAATCTGACTTGATATTGAATCATTAAATCATTGGAAGTGAAATAATTGTACACAACCACGATATAGGATACATCTGATCTCACATACTTTACTTTTCAAAACAATTAAGATTATGACATGAAGGGAAGATGTTTCCATTTGAGAAGCAGGTTTGACACACAGGTGATTCAATTAAATACCCGACCCCCAAACTGAGTGTGAAAAGAAAAGAAAAAAGTCCAATTATCATCACTGTTTTCCTATTCCTTCCATCCGCGTGGTCACTGGTGGAGTAATGTTGAAATGACCGGCTCCAGTGCGTGTCACAGGATGTTGATGGTGAACAGTTCCATGTTGACTGAGCTGCAGGATGAGGACGGCTTCCTGAGGCCCGGCACACCAGGTCCGGGCTGCAGCAGTTCTTGTCCATTATTTTAGTCTTTGTGTAAAAACCAGCACCGACCTGACAGGGGGGAAAACAAAGGCATGAGTGGAAACAGTAGAAACGTGGCTGGGTGGAAAGTCAGCATGTGTAGTTATATTTCCGTGGCACTTGAATGCACCTCTGTCTTTTTATTCATAAATCATATGTGTTGTTGTTTTTATTTTAAAAGCACGACCCAGAACTAATTTACCATCCAACGCTCTTCGCAAACTTTCCATGATTTGTGATTTCAATTTTGAAATTGCCGAGCCAAATAACTAAGTGGCGGTAGAGTGGTTGGAGGTTCGAGAGAAAGTTCCACCTCGTTCAAAGCTGCTACAGATGGTCTTCAAACAGCCCACTACCCTGGATTCTGGCTCCTGATGCCTCTAAACTACCTGCCGCATTGTCTCTGGATTTCCATCCATCTTTGTCCGCTTACCCGGTAAAAAGAACATTGATATAGGAAAACGGGCCAATTTGTCCTAAGGACAACACAAGGGTTAAAGTACTGTGTTGGACCAGAGTTCTTAATATAGTGCAAAAGCACCCACAGAGTTTTACTTCTTTTACATAGTTTTTATTACATTTAGTCGACCGGTGAAAATGATCTGGCAGTTTTCCTACTCGGGACATTGTAATAGTGTGTCTGTCACAACAGTTCCGATGTGAACAAAAGCATGAACGTTTAAAGCATGCACAAAATCTCTTTAACTCTCAGTTTGTCAACTAGAAAAGAGAGGCAGAGAGAAATGGAGACCCCGTGCATGGAGTTACAGCCACAGTCTAAGCTGTTTCAGAATTGAATGAACACTGGCAATGTTCATTGAAAACCATTGAGTGTGTCACACAATGCAACAACATGGCTGTGATGTGTCGTTAACGGGTTATTGATATTTTTATATCGGATAGAGGCTTAAGCTGATATTAGGCTGTGGCTACACAGACCATACGTGTTAACTAGACTGACTGCTGGTACACCACCCTGTGCTACCTGTGGTCTCTGGGTGGAAGGCTGGTGCCATTGTTCTGGTTTGGGGCTTTGAAAGACACAGCAGGTGTAGAAGTAACGATGCTGATAACAAAATGTGCTCATGTTTCAGCTGTTCCTTATTCATCACATTCTGTTACAGCGCTCTTATTTCCGCCATTTCCTGAGACTAACCTGAGCGCCACTACTCTTCCTTCTTGAATTTGCCGTTGATGTAGGGGACATAATCCAAAATCACTCGCCAGTCTGTGAAGTGGACCAGAGCTACGCCTCCGACGCCGCCCCAGACAGTCAGAGTTGGGACCCTGTTGAGTAGAGAGCAACATTTTACCATTGTATTTTTCCATTTAACGTGTATATACCCCTAGGACAAACACCAAGTAAAGCAGTAAGTGTTGGAGTAATGCATGCCCAAAATGAGCAACTCATATCATGATAGTTTATCATTTTGTTTATTGTGTAAAACTATCAATACACTAGCTGGTTAAAACTTCGCAAATACAAATGTGAACAGCTGCTTGCATCAGTGAGCTTGTTACACGAAGTCAAGAATTAGGGACATTAATTTGGCCTAATACCTGACTATACCTGACTCTTGTACACTACATAATGAATGGACTAATTATCTTTCTGATTAATCCGTAACTAAAATAACTGCAATCTATCGCAGAATATTGCAATATTATTAACAATCGCAATATTATTGTATCGTGGCAAAAATATGAGGATTTCGTATCAGGAGGAGTATGTATGTATGTATATGTACATGTGTATATACATATACACACACATTATATATATATATATATATATATATATATATATATATATATATATATATATATATATATATATACACACACACACACACACACATATATATACATACATACACACACGCATATATACACACATACACACACACATATATATATATACATACATACACACACGCATATATATATATATACACACACACACACATATATATATATATATATATATATATATATATATATATATATATATATGTCTGTAGCAGTACTTTGTCATATTGTTTAATATGTTTATTGTATTTAGCAAACATACATACACATTTTTGAAAATGTGAAAATGAAGATTGGTAATAAATATGATTCTAACGTTAATCGGTTAGTAACAGTATAGACGATCTTTGGTAAAAGATAGTCTTCACTTAAACCTATTCAGACTGGGTTATATAAGATATATATGGAAATTACGTTTGCTATGTGATCATAGAAAACACGGCAGCCATTGAGGGAAAAGTAACGCTGACATTTTTACATCTTTAATGGTAATTTTAGGCATTTTTAGCCTTATCTTAGCTACCAGCTAACGTTAGCTTTTAAGTCAGCACGTCCCCAAGCAATGACCTCGGCTAACGTTAGGCTAATGTTAAGCTAAGGACAAATCGAGATTCTTTAACCCAAATGTTGACTTCTTTCCGCTTTTTACCAATGGTATAATATTAAAAACAACTTACCATGATTTGGCAATGGACACATACTTTTGACCGATTAGTTTACTGATCATTTTGGCTGAAATATGTCCTCCTAATTCAGGACGCGCAACTTAAAAGCAAAGAACTTCCGATTTGGATTTTCTGACTACGCGTAGTGCGCATGTGCGTGTACTACTTCCGGTCCCTCTAAAAAATAAAAGTCGCAGTTCCTCCCTTTTTGGTGGAGAGGGGCAAATTATTTTTCTGATCCCGTTTGAATAGAGCCATGGATTACAAAAAGGATGTTCGTCAGTTTAATTTAATTATTTCTCAGTTTGTCGCACGTCTGTCGCATGACCACTTGGTTCAGTGAACTACGTGTCTCGTCTCACGCAACTGACGTAAACGCTTTAATCTCAACTTGTCCGCTAGCTAACTTAGCTCTATTTCACAACACCTTATGTTATCGTGCCTGATGACTTTTATTCGGTGATGTTTTATTAGCAGAGAAGCGTAAGAACGAGCCCGATCAGGTAGTGAGTTACGTCACATCCGATTCAGCGAGACGTCATCCATGCGACTTTGATTGGTGTAGTCTTTCTAATTACGTGTTTATGCTCCAACAGTTTAACAGATTGAGACTTTATTTATTTGTAAAATAATCTATTAAACTGATGAATATCATGTGTTATCCATGGCTCAATTTAAACAGAATCAGATAATAATAATTTGTATTTCATATTATTTCCGAGTTAAGGTCCCATGCAGCTCATTTCTGCCCCGTAGAGGACAAAGTACTACCTGGTTACATTGCAGAAAGAAAAATACATTTAGTTTTTTTAAATTTATGCGTAAAAAAAAAGACATTGGATAAACGTGGTAGTTATTAAAAATGGCACATTTATTGCTACATTACTGTTATATACACAACAGTTCTCTATATCTACTTTATATATAAAAAATAGGAAACTGGAGGCACTTTGAGGACATAGCCTACATAGATGTTGTCCCCAAACATGAGTGAAGACAGAGAGATTTGTAGCAGTTCATCTGTTGTGGAGGACAGAAAGGGTCTCTTAAAGAATATCAGGTGCATGTTTTGATCCTTGGATTCCGTCGACATATCTTTCGGGTAAAGAAATAAAAGTATAAGTCTTTAGTAGAGATTTTCATATCACAACAACACCACATTTTTCTGCAGAAAGGTTAGAGTAACTGACAAGAAAATAATGTCTGGGGCTAGTCCGTGGGGCAAGATTTGTGATAAAATGAAGGTAGAAAACCAAATACTGTTACATTTCAGTATCAGCTTACAATGGTAACGCTGTACATATCATACAGCTGTACATACATCAATGCACATGCCAGTCAAAGACAAAATTATACTTAGCAAAATCAGTACATAAAAGATGAAAAATTTTAAGCAGTTTTCAGCGTCAAAGTTGAAGACCAGGTTATTAGTCATCTTACATTTAATGACAGACACTGAAGCAATCTGTATCAATGAGTGTAATTCTTCATTTAGATGTTCTGAGACACCGTCAGATGTTACTGAAGTATATGTTTTCATACATCTGTATTATAAAAAGGTACAACCTATAAATCCTCAAATGCAACATCATCCACCATGTAGCAGAGAAGTGTTCAGGCACTGGTGAGTAACCATTATCAAAACTCCCAAAGTCAGGAAAATGACTAAGGCCACCCTTTTTGATTCATTTTATGCTTCAGATCATGACAAAACAGTTAATTATGTTGCAGATTGTGCAGGCCGCCCCTACTGCCCCTTCCTCAAACTAGTCAAAAAGCTCATCAAAGGGCTGGACATCAGGGTGAGAAGAGGAGGGCGCTGAAGAAAAATATTGTTTCATTTGAGAAAAAACTGTCGCAAACACCAGAACGATCCAATTACAACTGGTCTGACACGTTTGTGTTGAAACATGCATTTTTTTTCCCAAAAAAGAGAGCAATATCACAACATGTGATGTTACAGCCAGATAAGTTTGTCATTTCTAACATTTCTAAGCACCTGGCACAAAAGAAAACACCTCACTTTGTTCCTGGAATCTAAATTGAGAGAGTCATCTTACATTTAAACAATGTAAACAAAAAAAAGAAAGAGCATTCCAAATGATACAAACAGAAGTCATACAACTATCTTACAAAGTAAAAAATAAACCAATACAAAAAGCAATGATAAATCAATTCTACAAAAAGGAAGATCCTTACAACAGGCTTTGCAATTGTTCAAAAGGGGGAAAAAAAAACGCTAAATGCTCAAAACACAGCAACAACCAAAACAAGTCCATCAATGGCATGTAAATTCTCTACAGGGTAGCGGGTACACTCATGATCCCTTTCAATACCCAATTATTTCTGCCTTCTCGCAAAATGTGATCCACCACAATACAAATTGCTTCAAGACTTAAGTTTAGTAAGTTCCTAATGCTGTGACAGAGTCTTCAGGTATGATTTGACAGGGGCAGACTGATGGGACACTGGCTCCCCACACGGCTGTGAGACAGTCATGAGGGTGATGGAGCTGAGCAGTGAGGATGACATCTGTACACTCCAATCCAATCAGCGGAGACGGGCCCCACCTTTGAGTCAACATCACCGTGGTTCCTCGATTAGGATCGAGTCTTTGCTCAGGTTTGTGTCGGTGGAGGGTCTCTCTCTGGCGGTCTCCGTTTCACTTGCATTGCAGTGACCATAACAGATGTACAGGACTTAGAGAGGCGAGATTCAGGGATCCGCAGTTAAAACCAAACAAAAAACAACCCACCCTGTGTGAGTCAGTGACTGTGGCACCTTTTTAGTCAAAGCAAGAAATAAAAAAAATAAAAGTACATCTAGAAATGCCAACAAAAAAAAGGAGTCGTCTCTCTGATTGCCCAGTTAGTTGCTGGAGGTCTCCAAACCTGCCTCTGTAATTCAGTCATCACAAAAGGAGATTACGATGATGGCTATTTTATCTTAACACTATGCATTAGGCCTCTGTCGGGCACATTAAAACAGGTTTTTGTTCAATCACACGATATAAACCCAGGTGTCCCTCTTCGCCGGTGAAGAATGTAAGACCTGTTTTTCAGATGGGAATGCCAATATCCAACAATACAAATCCTAACTCTGCTCACACAAGCAGTTGATCCAAAAAGTTTCATTTGATCCAAACAAGTTTTGCTCCCAACACGTAAAGCAATTTTTCAAAAATGTCTTACAAAAACACGATCATAAGAATGTCCTTATGTCCAATTTCCACTGTCTCCAAACCGGTGTCCTCGGTTCAAAGTGTTGTCATGTTAAGATTAATACATTTTCCCCTCTTTCTGTAAGAGTGTGCTTGTTACTTTTGTATTCATAGTCAGGAATGTGGCCACCTGCTTTGTCAGTAATGAGGTGTGTGTGCGTGTGTGCTTTCCAAAAGTTGATTAACACACACTGAGATGCATGACAATGATAGATTAAGGCCACGTGTTCTAAGGGCTGTACAATCAACAGGAACTGGAAGAGAAAGGAGAACAATGAATGAATATCTTTCAACAAAACAGAGACAAATTGTTATCATCTTGGAGGCACCACAAACCCAATTATACAAACTCTGTAGACCGACCTGAGAATTACATATGTCCATCTCCTCCTAGACCAGGGTGACCCCCACCGAGCTGCATCTGGGGGTCCACGCCGGAAACCTTTTCCTCCTCTCTCCTCTTGAGGCAGGCCGCCTTTGGGTTCAAATTACGCTCTTTGAAAAAAGGACCCAACACTTAGATTAAAAACAGTAAGGGAGCATGTCTTTTTATACCGTAAAGCAGTTTTAAACATACAGAAGGTCAAATATAGACAGGGAGAACAGAAAAAAAGGGAAAGCCAGACAGGAAAATGAAAAGAAAGATGAAAAAATGCAGGCATTTGGCAGAAAAGCAGGGTTATACTTCCTCAAATTCTCCCTTTCATCTCCATTTTTCAGAGTCATACGAGCAAATAGTGAAGAGAATGCCAGAGTGAGTGCCACACAGTAAGCGAGAACAATATAAGAAGAGATCTTTCTATAGGTGAATGACTGGCAACTTGTCCAGCTATGATAAGAGATGGTTGGTTGTCTATGCGGATCAGACCTTTCTGTTTCGGCTGACCTACCTCGCACCTGCTTCTCCAGGCCCATAATGACCTGGACAGCCTGTTGCAGGATGATAAGCTTGGTCTGGGCCTTGTCGCTCTGCAGGTGGACCTGACACATCCTGCCCAGCTCTCTGAAGGCTTCGTTAATGTCACGCACGCGCACCCTCTCCCTAGTGTTGTTAGCCATGCGGCGCTCACGCTCCCTCTGCTCCTTCTCCTCGGCAGTCAGGTTCTCATCGGTCACCGAGACATTGCTGCAGCCAGGAGGAGAAGTGGGGGGTGGAGGGGCTGGTTAACAAACCCAAAATCACAGCCCTTGCTGAACCTGGACAAGACGTTCTCACTAAAACTGCAGTAATACGGTTTTGAAGCTATATTGCTTTTAACTTAGTATTTTTCCTCCTCAGAATCACCCAAGAGGAGACCAGTGGAAATGCTGAAGAAGATACCAGTGGAGTGGGCTGTGTTGCAAGAGAGAGAGCGGAGGGGGTGGGAACAGTTTTCAGGATCTACAGTAGGCAAACAATACATCTTTGTAAAAATGATGGATTTTTTCTCAATGAGTCACAACTTTAAGTGCCGTGGGTTGAGTAAGCGCAACACTAAATGATTCAAGCCAAAAACAAATATATTGGAGATCAAGATGCAGTCAACCTGAGCGACCGGTCTAATGAATCCATCCTGAAGTCTAACCAACAAACAGTTTCTTTTGGTCACTGAGGTCCAGGATGGAAGTTGAGGGGATATAGTGATTGTCCAGCAGAATGAGAGAAGTTATGAGGAGGGAGAGAGAAAGGGAGAGAGAGAGGAAGCAACACCTTCTGCCAACATAAAAAGAGCCACAGAGAAAAAGCCAAGAGGAGAGGCTGAGGGCATTGTGTTAAATACATCAGCAATAGGAGATGTATTTATTTGAACATGAGGAGGAGGTGGTCACTGTTGAGATCTGTAAAAAGAAAATGACAAGAGGACAGGGGAGTGAATGGAGAAACAATAAGGATTTTCGCGATAAAAAAAAAAAAAGGGCGGCAAGATGAAAGGGTTACTGCTCGAAAGGCTGGGACATGCAACACAGAACTGCAACAGAGCTGAAGACGGGTTAATACACAAGACAACAGCCCTCTAACCAGCGGGCCAGCGTCTCGACGGGTACACTGTGATTGGAAGTTTTAAAAATACATTTTAATGCTGGGGGAAAAAAAAACTTAAAAATTAAAATGACTTCATAAAACCTCATGGTTTACTAAAAGCTCGATGAGGCAAGAGTGGAAAGCAAATGAGCACACAAAAAGATGTGTTAATACAGCGGAAAGGTGAGGCAGAAAGACACGTAAGCATTTTCACAGCGGAAACAGACGGCCAATTATAAGACAAGGCAACACATACTGTATCAGAACAACCAGCGGTCCTGTATGTGTTACCAGAGGACGAAAACCACAGAAGATGAACTAGAGAATGGGCATGTATTAAAAACAGTCACACAGCTTCATTTCCTCATCCCGTATCCTTGCTTTGATGATCGCTTTTAGGATGGACTGCAAAAATGGCTTTAACTCACATTATTCCAGTTTATTATCAGCGTTAATACCACTACAAGTGGAGTCAAATTAAATGCCTTAAGTCATTTTAAAAAGATCTAATATGACTAGCAGCACTTGTCAGGAGGGGTGAAATTGAAGCCATGTGGGAGTTTTTTGTAAAGAGGCCCTTCCCCTCCTTTTCCTTTCTCCCTGGACACCCACTGACCTCGAACTTGCTGCTCCAGGTTGAGTATAACGTTAACAGCCTGTTGCAGTACGATCAATTTGGTCTGCGGTTTCTCGTGGCTCAGATGGAGCTGACACATGCGGCCCAGCTCCTTAAAAGCCTCGTTGATGTCCCGCACACGTAGCCGTTCACGGGTGTTGTTCGCCTGCCTCCGCACTTTCTCCCGCTCAGCCTTTACCTCCACTGGTAGATCTTCATCGTCTTCCTCATCATCCAGACTAGCCAATGGCAGATGAGGAGGGAATGAAACAACAGTATGGGTACAGTTCACTGATAATAACTTCCCAATTTCGGAGTGCATTACATTATCCTAATGATGTCAACACCACGTGGAAAGGGATACAATTCCAGAGTAACTCAATGACGATTACAAACACTGCTACAAATGTGGGTCACGTTATGGTCTGGCCCGAGCGATCAGTCAGTTTTTGACCCAATAGTAACAGGAATAATGGATCCCCAGGAACTAAAGTCAGAAACAGAATTAGGAACTTAAAGCTTCCACCACATCTAAAGAACCATGAAGATTAAAAGGTGCTATACACAACATTCAGAACATTAATAAAGCAGCAACCAACTATTGTTGTGTAAAGATATAGTGGAGTAATGGCGTCCTGAGCAGAGAATGAAGTCACATTCCTTCTTTCTTTTGGTAGCTGGGCCAGCCGCACATGCATGTTTGTGCATGTCATTGTGATGCCTGTGTGGGGCCGACGCGCCAATTTGTTGTGGTCTGAGATGGTGTCTGACATCTAGTGGTTCTGAACGTTGTATATAGAACTTTTAAGTAAATGGCAATGACAAAAAAAAAGATTAAAACAGTAACAACTTTGTGTGAGCTGCAACTTCTGACCGCCAGCACAGCCAAGAAACGGCATCAACAATGATGAAGAGCAGCGAAGATGAAACTCGCTGACAAACAGATAATGTGATCGACAACGGTAGCAGTGTTTATAATTGTGATTTTATTACTTTCAAATTGAAGTCCCATTTAGGAAAGTTTTGATCTGGTTTAAACTGTGTAAACCAAATTTTCTTCTAGTCATTGGCTCCAACGTTGTCTTTTGTCTGTATTTTTGCATACTAGATTAGGGCATTTTCTGTTCATTAACCTTTTGATTGGATACTGATGTTACGCCTGTAAGGATGTCGGATTTTGAAAAAGAGTTTGTCTTTTTACTTAGCGATAACTGTTCTTTGATGTAGATTCAGATTTTTGAACTCTACTGCATTAAAAATTTAAATGGGATAGGGTACTTTGGTTATACAGTTTCTTCCTTAATCATGATTTTCACTTTCACTTTTTTTTAAAGTGCTCATATTATGCTCTTTGGCTTTTTACCTTTCCTTTTAAATATCTTTTTTGTGCATGCAATAGGTTTACAAAGTGGAAAAGCTCAAAATCCCCCCCCAAAGGGAGTTACCATCTCCAACAGAAAACACTGTTCACAAACTGTACCAAACAGCTCTATAGTCCAGCCTTTACTTCCGGGATGAATAGGAGTCACTTCGTAACACACGTTATAATGCTCGCTTAGATGCTAGCATGGCACGCCCTCATACTCTGCTTCTGACTGGCTAGTAGTCCTTACCAAAAGGTATTGCGCATGTGCGACTCCCAACAAAGATGGAATAGATGTCAGAGCTGCAGCAATGTGTAGTACAACAAAAACATGGCGTTTTTTGAAAATAGACTATGTAAACCTGTTCTGATATAAACTCTAAATACGATTAAGAACCTGAAAACGAGCATAATATGAGCACTTTATTGTCAAATGACAGCTCCAACTAGTGAGGTATCCTACTTAACAGATGATGAATCTTTTAACACTACACAGTAAAAGCACCTTCAGAAACTGGAACACATTTATAACTGGCCATCCTTTCTTACCATGCAAGAAAAGGGGCCCAACTGAAGTCCTTTTTTATTAATTTCTTTTAGTATTAACAGGCTAGTGCCCAAAAGTTTATGATCGAATTAAATAAATGATTGACTATGATTCATTGATTAAAAAAAGGTTGAAAGACCATTTCCTGACACATATTATACTTAAACCACAGCAGCATTATTTGCCATGAAATATCATGCAGTGATGGAGTATAAATATTGTGTGAAAAAAAGGTTTTAGACACCTTGTTCCCAGGCGGGCCTTCACGTCTTTTTTCTCGTCCTCTGACCTGTCGGTGATTGAGCAGTTTTCATCGTCCTCCTTGTCCTCTCGTTTGATATCAGAACCAGTGGAGCGACTTTGGCTCCCGGACAGGGCTGCACAGATAGTTCAGAAACAAGGATACCGAATGAGATACATAAAGAACTAAAAAAGGATTGCTTAAAGTGGCAATATCGAAGACGATCATTAAAATATGCCTGTTAAGTCACCATCTATCACCGAATGATAGAACACAATAGTGATTAAGCCAATGACCTACTGACGCAAGTATCGCAATATTTATATATTTGCAGTATTACAAACTTTTTTTTAAAGTTACTTCTAATGCAAACCAAACATTTCATAGAGTTGCAGGCTGCACACCTCCAACTTCTCAGCAAGGTAACCAACTACTTTCACTTTCACAGACTCAGGGGTGACAAGAGGCACAAAATCACATCACAGTTGCTCACAGAATGATGGAACAAGGCTATTATTATTATTATTATTATTATAAAAAAAAACAATAGTTTGTTTTATTCTAGGACCTTTAGTATTAAATTACTTTTGCTATTACTAGCAGTAAATAGGGGGACCCCAAATCAACCAGCTCTAAAACCTTAAGGATTGCCACTTTGACATTCAATGATGGCAAAGTATTACCACCCTCTGACATGACAAATTAATAGAGGAGTAGAGAGCCACAGAAAGTCTTACCAGTAAAACCTTCAGGCTGAGAGCCTGGCTGGACAGATGCGGGGCCATGGTGACCGTGCATAAGTACTCCACTAGAGGGCAGACCAGGAGAGTCCTCATGGTGACCGGACAGCTTCAGGAAAACAATTAAACAGTGTTTCATGGATCTTGTTAGAAGTTTGTTATACTTGGATGAAAGCAAAAAACAGCTATACCACTCTATTTCATTTTTAATATCAAACTGCATTCAGTCATTTGTGGATAGGTTTCCTGTGCGGCTATTTATTAATCTCACCAGTCCAGGCAGGCGACTGGCCAATCCAAGTGCTGCACTGGTGAAGGCTGGAGGCAACCCTAAGCTAGACGAGAGCAGACTATGCATCTCAGCCAGTCCTGGCCCTCCTTGTCCGCTGGCGTGACGCTGAAGAACATTGATGGCTTCATCCAGACGGTCCTCCATTTTACTTGGCTACAGAGAAGAATGACCAATTAGACAACAATAGATGATTCACGAATGACTGACTAGCATCCTGTTTTTGCCACTGTAATTTACTTTTACTAACTCACTTTTTTTCCCTCCTTTTTACAATATGTTGTTGCATCTCTAACATCAAAAAGACACGGTGACTCACCATGGATTGAATTCCACCCTCAAAGTTAGGAGAAGGTGTGGCCTGGCCAGAGGACCGAGTCCACTGGGATGCAGAGCCTACAAAAGAGAAGATTATTAGATTTGGCAAGGTACGTTTGCCCTCATTTACTGAGCTCAGCTGAGCTTATGCTCTAAACTGATGTTAACAAAATAACGCATAGGTAATGCCCCCAATCAGTAGCTGATCTTTCATGAGGCTCCATTTTAAGGCTGGACAATTCAAGAAGAAGAATGCCTTATCCCACGAGGGGACATTTTTACTCTGTTAGTACAGTTGCACACACAGGCCTCAATTACCAAACATGCTCAGGACCCATAAATGCTATCAAACCAATGGAGAGAATGAGGGGGCTGCTCCTTGGAGGAGCACCCAGAGCAGTTGGGGGGGGGTTCGGTGCGTTGCTCAAGAGCAGGAGGTGAACTGGCATCTCTCCATCTACCAGTCCACACTCCCTACATCGGACCGTACAGGAACTTGAACCAATGACCTTCCGGCTCAAACCCCAACTCCTACGGACCGAGCTATTGCCACCCATATTTGTCAATATAATATTGATTCATACTGGGATATGATACTAGATATCGTCAGATTTTGAATGTCGTGATATTGTAAGTGTTGTTTTTCCAGAATACATTACAGTAAAGGGATGTATACAGCAGATATATTACATAAATGTGTCAAATCTACAATTTCAAGGAACGTTTTTTTTTCTTTCAACTTTATTGGGATTACAATCATCATCTTCGCCCCCCTTCTTTTTGTCTCACCTTGTAAAGCAGCAGTAGCTTTTGATGTATTGAGGGTGTGATGAACTTATGGACAAATGCGGAAGTGACCCCACTCTTTTTTAACTGTATTTTCCCTTCCTCTCTTCAGTTATATTTGGAGTGTGTGTAAGATAAAGTGAAGGTTAAGCTATGGATGGTGTAACTTGAGTTACATTTACAGTATGCACAGATAAAAATGCCATTTTCAGAATTGTTGCAGGGTTTAAAAAGAAAAACATTTCAACAAAAACATGGACACAATACTGACACACAGTATATTTTAATCTTGCAAAGATTTCAGTTAATAGGTGAGACATGTCTTACAACTAGTTTGCTGCTATATCAGATGACCTAAACGTCATGATAGTCTTAAATGCCAAACGTATTTCGGTTCCGTTTGTTCAGTGCCAGCAAAAGAAATAAACACTGGTGACACAGGTGATAAAAAAAGAAAACAATCGGGTTTATGTCAATTTTGTAAACCATTCAGGCTCAGTCAGGATGACAACAAAGCATTTTTAAAGACTAAGATTTTTATCATCTCATTACACATCAAGAAAGACCCTGTGTTGAACCAACATGACAGCCAGATCACCTCAAGGCCTCAGGAAGAACTAACTAGAGCTATTTCCTCACCTGATACAGCCTGGGGAGAGCCAGAGGGAGTAGATGGAGACGGAGGGAAGGTGTTACTGTGTGGGTCTGAAGGATAGATCTGGAAAAAAGAATGTTTTTAACTAAATTAAAGGCAATTTATTCCTTTACATTTATTATGCTATATTGGAAGTATTGTGTTAGGTAATTGCCTAAAATATGTATTGTAATATTACTTACAGATGCCAAGGCTTTTCCAATCTCATCACCTGAACTTCCAGGTACTGCTCCTCGATTGGCTTTTGAGGAAGAAAAAAGCTTTTCAATTAGATAATATGCTCAAATAATAATTAACCATGTGACAATATTGCTTGAAAACACAAGGAGCACTTTTCACAAAGAAAATAGCTCACAATTAGATCCTAGGCTCAATGAATAATTAGCTATGTGACAATAATGCATCAAAACATAAGGAGCACTTTTCACAAAGAAAAGAGCACACATTAAAGGATTTACCCATAATGGTGTCAGCCATAGGGGGGGTGTGGCTGGGGACTCCGAAGCTGCCGGGGCCAGAATGGAAACCAGCAGGATGAGCCCCATTCACCTCACTACCATGCATGGGGTAGTTTTGGGGAGAGAGGGGCAGTGGCTGCCGTTTCTGGGAAGCAAAGACAGCCAATGATTTAAATGTACAACTAAAAAAAAGCTCAGTAAGTATGCGTTAGTCAAAAAGTGTCCCTGCCTTTATAGAAAAACAAAAACAAAGCGTAAAGGAACAACTCACCAGTCTGTCTTGGGGGTTGATGGCAGTGAAGGGAGCAGGCTGGCCCAGATGGGGGGAGTTGGCCAGCATGGCAGAATAACCAGGCTGAACCATCGACCTCGCAGAGCCCCATGGATCAGAGGGCGGGTGGAGGCCTTCTGTCAGGGGGCATCCAGCGGAGGAGGAGGGAGCAGGAAGGGCAAGGGATAACCAGCCACAGGAGATGAGAAGACAATGAAGGCCACATATGAGACATGTCACATTACTGTGATGACTTCATTCAACTGTGATGCACTGTTCAGCACACAGGCACCACAGGGCGTTAACTGGCACACGGCTACAGCACATAGGCCCTGGTCACACCTGGCATTAACATCGGTCCGGATCAGTGATCCGATCACAAGTGGACAGGTCGGAACGCACCCGGGACACATTGAAATCAGATTTCTCAGTCCAAATTTAGAGGTGGTCTGGGCCACAAATGGCCACATTCTTTTAGTACTCTGTGTGTGTGTGTGTGTGTGTGTGTGTGTGTGTTTGTGTGTGTGTCCTGGGCCACATTGAAGCACTGCCCACTCAACTGTAAGCGGAACTACTGTGCGTACGGTACTCATTCCCTGCATTTGTCCACAACGTCTAAACTAGAATTAGTTCTGGGAGCTGTAGTTTCATTTTTTTAAACAATTGCCGATCAAAATGGATCTGTTGACGGATGGGTTAACCCATTACAGTTTTATCCACGTTCAGATTATTCTTGTCATTCTGATAAAATAGCTGTAGTTTCCCCCACATAATTATGTTTTCTTGATTCAATATGTATTGGTAGCTAGCTAGGTAGTTGACCATGTAGAGAACAAGCACGCTAACATTAGCCACTCAGCTAAAACCACAATATATTATATATCAGTGTCACTTTTTAGCACCGGGGGAAGGGGCTTGTTGCAACATTACTCAACACCGCTGAGAGACTTGCTTTGCGGCTGGGACTGGCCGCCTAGTATCTCATGGGGCCGAGCCGTGGCCACAGAGATAACGGCCGAGGATACGCCTAGTTCAATGCTATGGCTGCCGGGTGTTGCTGCCAGACTCTCCCCAACTTCCCCTTTTGTCCGCAGGACAGTCACCATTTGTCGGTCAACTTAACTATAAAAGAGGGTTCGCTAACGGAGGGAGAATAACAGCACAACACCGCGGCCAGCCGGACTCGGACACATGGGGCGACACGGTCTGCTTCCCTGACGGAACATAAAACGTTCTGTTACTGCCGTTAGCGCCGTTATCACCCAGGGCTTGAGTTTGTGCTGGGTTCGGAATGCTGTAAATTAATAACAATGGCTGGCTGCTGGCTAAATGTGGATGTGTCGTGTCCCCGGGGCTGTTGTCATCCCAACTGAAGTCCCTTAGCAGCGGGGAGTGAGGCCAAAAAAAACACATTTTAAAAAATGTGTTTATTTTGCATCCTAACTACCCTAATTTATTCAAATTATTTTTCCAATTCTGAAAGTTAGAATAGAAAGTGTCTATTTTTCTTATGATGGCGTTGCTTAATTTCTGTGTTGTTTTGCTTTTGTCTTTGTAATTTGACTCAATGTCATTTATTGAGGGCCGCACCTCAATGATCACCCAAGCACAAATAAAAGGTTCAACGAAAAAAAATATTAACACACTTGGAAATGCATTCTAATGCACAGTGTGAACGGACTACAGCTGCCCACTTGCGATCGGATCAACAAGGACGCATGTAAATGCCAGGTCTGAACAGCCTCTTAGGTTCATCCGGACTTCCATATGGACATTTTGGGGAGCCGATTTAACAACCACACTAGCTAGAAAAGGAATATTTCAGGTCATTGTTATCTTTATAGTTATCTGATACATTTACCCGCATTACCGAGTCTCTGGCAGATTGAACTTTTCAACCCAATTCGATGAACAAGGGGAGGCTCTTGTTGCAACTGACCTTGCATGTAATAATGTTGGTAGACATTTCCTGCCTTGGAGGCCGGGTACCCAGCATTGTCCCTGTTAAAATCCTCTCCTGAGGCTGATGCATAAACCTACAAAGGATGCAAAGAAGAAAACAAAAATATATATATATAGACGGTCACAAATCACTGTGTTAATTTTAAACAAGCTATATGGTTTATCTAACTTGTTGCCTGAATGACGTGCAGAAGATACTGCATATAGCATATTTGTTATAAGATACTCATAAAAATGCTATAAGAGCTTCCTTGTGCTTTGTGACTACAAATTATTCACCCCATAAAACTAGTAGTAAAAAACTAGTTTAGGTTTTCAAAAAAAAAAAAAAAAAAAGATATATACACATTAAATACCTGATTAAACACAGCTCTTAAAAGTATGTGTTCTTTACTAAGTTATCTATTTTTACGATCTGGATTTGCTACTTAATTCAATAAACAGGCTGGAACATTTCTGCAGACTGTAACGCTGAGCATTATGTATCGAATATGCGGTGTCAGTAATTTTATTGGGCTATGTCTGTAGGGCTTTTACATTTTATCCTGTTAAACAGAACCTTACTGAAAATGGTTTACAGATACACAATTCACACTCTTTGACACAGTGAGACGTGACCACACAATGGGAAATGCAGTGGGATTTGGTGCATCGTATAATGGGTATTAAGGAACCAATGTTCTGAACCACTTTAGCATTCTCAATCAAGACTAGTTTAGATGTAAGCAAGTTTCAAACTGTGTCTGCAAAACTCAAATCCAAATGGACTGAAGTTTTCTTCTGTAATTTGATTAAACAGAGAGAAAAAGAAGAGGAAAAAGACGGGAGAGGAGTAGAGGGAACGGAGAGATGCACTCCTAATTACTGAACCATCTGCCGAATCCTGGATGGCAGCCAACTCCACTGGCAGCTGGGATAGAGGGATGGGGGAGGGAAAGAGAGAAAGGGGAGGGAGGCGGCGGGAAGGAGAGGGAGGCGGATGGAGGGGGGGGGGGGGGGGGGGGGGGGGGGGGGGGGGGGGGGGGGGGGGGGAAGGGGAAAGCAAGAAACAGAGAAGAGGAGGAAATAGGGTGCCCAGAGAGCGAGAGTGGGAGGGAAAAAATGAGGTGGAATAAGAACCATCTAAACCCCGGTATGAATTCCCTTCAGTAATCCAACGGGTACACTTGGCAGAGGGGAAGAAATGTGGCCATAAAGTAAAGGGCCTTCAAATACAACACACTATAAATACATGCTGCAAATGAGTGACTGGGTGAATGAGTGGCTTCCCCCACCCCTTTTCCTTCTCTTTTTTTTCTCTTCAGTGGTGCAGATACACAGCTGTAAGAGCTGGATGTCCTGTATTGCAGCTATTCTCCTGCTTTGCAAGCCAAGGAGAGGCTTAAGATGCCGAATGGAATGTGAAACGGGGCGTAAAACATGACAACATGAGCTCCCATTGACTGAACGCAAAGGCTGAGATATAGTTCAGGGTTGCAATGTTTGTGGATGCTAGTACTCACAGAGGAGGGTAGGCCAGGGGGCACCTTCCTGATCTTTTTAGGCTGTGGTCCTGAGCAGAGAAAGACAGAGGGGAATCACAAGTATGCACATTGCAGAAGTGACTATAGAACCACCAATGTAGGGATTCACTTATGCAGCCCCCTTCCTTCTGACGTCCTGCTAAACCAAATCGATCCACCTGTCTTGTGACCAGTCATTAATGCATAACCACAATGTATTCTAGTTTGAAGTTTTTTAATGATTTTCCTCATTGAGAACTCAGTGATTTCACTTTCTTTAACCAAGCAGAAGTGAGATTTCTGAAACACTTTTAAAAACCTCAGCAGGAGAAGTGATGATATACACCGAAATACATATAAATCAGAACAAAGAACTTTTTCTGGAATTAAATCTCATCACTGTGCTTCCAACGATCCTTCACAATCTTACCAATAGGCTCCTGTGAGGGTCTCCTGCGAGGGTTGCTTCCCTCATAGGAGGAATAAAACTGGGAGTTGGACTTCAGGCCAGACGGGGAGAGGGCATCGGGACTGGGCATGGGCATCTCACTGGGCATAAAGCCCGGCTAGAGATGGTGAAAAAAAAAAAGAACAAGCTCACGTGGCGTAAAAAGAAATCTTGATATTAAATTCTGATGATATGGGAAAAGAAAACTGACTAAGGGACAGAATTACACTAAAAAAGCATTAAAGGCTGTTATTCCTGCCTGATTTACCTGTGTTGCAAATGACGAATAAGGTCCTCGCTCAGCCTTTCCTGTTAGGAGATAGGAATATAAAATTAGGTCATGATCCTGAAAATTAGGCTTTTATGTCAATATTAAATCACAATCTGGCTATTCCCCATTCTCCATTTGGGTGCCTCCCATCTGCTGTGTGAGTGTATGATGATGATGTGTGGTATTTATGGCTGTGGACAGCAAAACAACAACAAATTGGCCCATTATAAATGGTCCAGGGGCAATTGTGCCAAACCTCTGTCCCCTCCCGACAGTTAAACAGAAGAGAGCTATAGGCTACCGTGGTCCCAAGGGACAGTCTTGTTTGTGCATGGGTGCCCTTTACACCCTGCACCCCCTCCTGCCCTGAACACACAAACTGCAACAACAACAACACACGAACAAAAAACCCTCCTCCACATCCTCCCTGATTACTCTGCTCCCTTCATCCATTGCCACCTAAGCATTAATATGGCTTGCCCTAAAGTGGTACATTACTAACTATCTAACCTATGAAACAACTCATTGTGTTGGTTTAGTCGTCACAGTCTATCCATTGATATAAACTTGTGCATTTTAATGAGCAAATTCTTCTGTTAAAGTCTTAGTATTAGTAAAGCTGGCCCCAAATGTCCCTGATTCTCTTTAAGAAAAAAACAGATGATGTGAATGTTGTGTTGTCTATGTCCACAACATCCTAATTTCATTTACCAGCTTACTCACCAACAATCCCGGATCCATACATAGGGGCAGAGGCAATGCCCTCTTGCTCACCGTAAAGGCCTTGATCTCCATAACCCTAAAGGGAAAGACAGCAGAGACACTCGGGATGTAAAAAATAAATCAATAAATTAAAATAATGAAAGCCCATTAATAACAACTATTTCACACCAAAGCTGCTATGTAAGAAAATAAATCATGTGTGTTCATCATGTGTGTTTGTTCATGTGAATGAGTCAACAAAGATTATCCAACTGGGCTCTCAGGCCGTGTGCCAGATCTAGATTTCAGGCAGGGATGTCAGTGCTCTGTTTTGGGATGAATGGGTAATTATGAGATTCTTCAGCAGCTGAAGGGTTACTATAGAAATCCATAAATCCTTCTGTAAAGGTTTTTGTGGAAATTAAGTTATAAATGTGGACAGGTTGGTCAAAATGGTCCAATATGCATAAGATGTATAAATAAAGCAAATATATTCTGCTGGATCCTTACAGTGGGATCTGCACCATTCCTAATGTCTAACCAACCCAAGTTAGCCCTGATACTCTGTGCTAACTATCTGGGAAGCAATGGTCTGGCCTTGTTAGAACCAACCTGAAAACTCAGAATATCTGGTAATTTGAGTGGTTTAGAGATAAGATCTGCTCCAGTACTTGCAAACCAGTTTGATATTAGTATAAATCTGGACGATAACATGAAGGTTTTTTGAGCTACCGAACCCTCACAACACCCAGTGAGATGCAAACCGACAATCAATGAGATGGACAGAGATTAAAGGGGAAGATGCTTGTGACAGAGCTCCCCCTCGGAAGACAATCCTCATAATATTGTGTTAAGTCTTACGCACCATTATTTTATCGTTCAGTGTGAATATGTTTATGCTGTTGTTCACAGATCATGTGTAACACGTCTGTGTGTAATCTATCTCAATTTCTAGTACACTCCTCAAATCAGAGCCTGGTCTTGGGAGTCAGTTGTATTCAACTGAAGGTGTGGAACCAGGTGATAACTTACTATTTACCTAGGACCACAATGGTGCTGTATCAGTGGTCAGATGCAGGTTGAAAACCTTATTATCAAATATTATATATTGTGTGTGAAAGTGCTATAAATGCTGATCACCTAAACTCGTGTTTTGTTTCACGCAATAGCATGACATCTACAAGGCCAGATTTTATGTAGTAAGGAGGATAAACGTACCCTTCCCTGGTTGAAGGATGGACTGTTCTGTTCTCCTGGGCCCCAGGGACTGGACCCACTCCTCTCATCTATACCTGTAAGACAGAGAACTGGGTGAGGCCTATAAACCACAAAAAAAGGCAGACACATTCTTAACAATAATTTGCGCTTAGGCTTTGCAAAACTAAGTCTAACTTTAGAGAATGATGAAGTTGACCTGCTTTCATGCTGTTTTTTTCCAGGCTGCTCAAAGTAACCTCAATGGAAGAGCTTCAGCTCACAGCTCACACAGAGACAGCATAGTGACAGCGCTGTCACATAGTGTGGATATGAGCTGTAGGAAGTTTGAATAATTAACACCCAGTATGAGGCTCCCAGAATCATCCTCAACATTCTTCATTCTCCCACTCCACTCCTTTACATTTTCCATGGCAACAGTCATTCCCCCCCCCCCCCATCTATTCTCTCACATTTGGACTACACCTTCACCTTAACACAGACGAGTGCTAAAGGTCTCAAGGTAGACACACCGTACCCCTGGCCAGAGTACCCCAGCCTTCCGAGAGGTGAGTGTGTTTGAAAGGAGTGATAGATTGGTGAAGCAGAAATTCCTGCCTGTCCCCTTTCTCTCAATCTCCTCTTGTAGTGCAACACAGCATCTCTGGGGAAAAGCTGAAGCTTAATTGCGTACTGATTTGCATAATTGTGCATATTAATGAAGCTCAGTGCTATGAATATTCATATTTTTTGTTTTGTTGTCTAATTAAAAAGTGGAGAGAGGAGAGGGGAGTGGGGTAGAGGCGGGCTAGAATCATGACAGGATCAGCAGTAGAACAGACTGATGGGTCCACAGCGCTGAGAGCTGCTAGATTGCCGTGACAACTGTGATCTATACACACGACACCAGCAGAATAAGAGATGAAGGAGACAATGTCTTGTCCCCTCTCCATGGCTGCCTGTCACTCTCCACGTCAATCACAGACGATAAAGAAAATGCATGAACCATTCGTTTCCGTTGTAAGTCGGAACCCAAGCTTAAGACAAGAAAAAGGCTCAAATTCAATGTTTTGTGTTCAAGACTGCATTAACCCTTTCCTTGACAGTCTTGTTATCTATACGGAATTTAACTTGCAGTGTCAAACAACCTATTGCCAAATAAAATGCAGATAAGCGGAACAAGCTTTTATTTTTGGGGCCACATTTCATCTTTCACACTCACACACACACACACACACACACACACATGTATTCGGAACCATGTAGCATATCAAAACAGTCTGAAAAGACTAACATTACATGCAAAGCTAATTAGCAAGAAACGAACATGTGGTACTTTTGGCTTCTTTAGAAGAACTGAGGTGTGTAAGGCAGTAGAAAAAGAAATCAAAAAGTCACTTACTTTCCACAAATAGCAGGGTGCATTTAGCACATTTCCACAAACTAACACACACCTTCTTGTATATGAATACCATTTTCAAGGCACTCAGTGTAGGGTTAACAGGTGTTATGTATAATGCCAGGAACACATTTAATGGAATTTATTATGTGTGTGGAGGATATTATGTGAGGATTAATGTAAATATTTACACCCAAAGGAATGGAATTATGGGATACATGTTTAAGAAACTAGTTGCAATAAGATAACTCAGAGGCAGTAATGAGCAATTTATATTAATGTAAAAGCCACATTGTTTCTAATTAACTGATCTGATGATAAGCAAATCAACAAAATTTAAATGGAAATTTCAGCTTGTTTTCAGAATTGCTTCCATGAATCCTGACAACTCTATATCTTTACATTGAACCTAAACAACAAAAACCAAAAGTGAAGTTATACAGGGGGTAATGTGTACTTAATTTACCGGACTACTAACGGTTACACACAAATCCATTGTGGTTTCAACCAACATTAAAAAACCTGCCAACTAATGCAATTTAACATAATAGGTGTGGACCACCTTGACAGTGTTACAATGTAGGTCTATACATGAAATCCCACCACAGTGATGTTCCCTTGTCTGAGAGAGTGACACACACACACACACACACACACACACACACACACACACACACACACACACACACACACACACACACACACACACACACACACACACACACACACACACACACACACACACACACACACACACACACACACACACACACACACACACACACACACACACACACACACACACACACACACACACACACACACACACACACACACAAAATAGGCTCAGGTTTTAATGCGACTATTGACATCTCTGTCATGAGTCTTTACATTATCAAAATATCAAAAAATAACACATACCCCCATACCTCTCCCTATAGGGCAGCATTATGACAATGTTACCAGGTCTTTTAAAACATGAAACCTGTTGCAGAAACATATGATTTTCATGTTGTAATCCAACACATTGTTTTTTTTTTTGTCAGAACAGGGGTTAGAAAAAAATGGGTTTCCTCTTCCTCACTATCTCCAGCAGCGTTGTTCTTGAGTCAGACACATTTTTGGCGACACCAGAAGTGCTAAAACCATGAGAAACCGGTAAGTTGTGCACTAACCGGACTTGGGAGAGAGAAAAATGAAGAAAAGGGTGAGTAACATCAGACAAATTCTCTGGTGAACCCCAATGCACTTTTCCTCCCAGCATGCAACGCCCCTTTAAGCATGGCTAGTCTATAATTACACAGGAAGAGATACTGGAAACAGACAGCCAGCCTGAATCATAGGCTTCACGAGCAGCAGAATTCCAGCACATCCATTGACCAAACTTGCAGACATGTCTTGGTTTTTACATGAACACTGCCCCAGGCACTTATAACTGAGTGTGCCGTTTGGTCTACACACCTTCTTCCTTCCCTTGGCAAAATGAGTCACACAGACACAAAGCATGATGTCAGGTCAAATCTCAAGAGGGAATACTGATAATAAAATACAGAACAATGTACAATAACACAGGCCTGGCTGTTTTAACCTGTGAGTCACTGGAGACTTCTCAAACACAACAGTGTGCGCTAATGGACTTAGAAATACTTTTGCTAGTGGGTAACACACTTACACTTAAAAATCCTACTTCTGACACCGTATGAAAGTACACATTTCAATAGAAATATGCACAATAGTTTACAATTTAAAAAAGCTAATCTACTTGTGACTTTAACACCCGTTAGTCTTTGTGATTCACTAACACATCTGTTTGAAAAACAGGACAACTCATGCAAATTTAAAACTCTTCCCCTTCTGCATTTCAGCCCATACCAAAGTTTAAAAATACATTTTAGGATTCTCAGTTTCCAGAGACCAAAAAATGAAAGTCAAATTCAATTACTTTAACTGACTGGGGAAAGGGATTGAACAGGCACATAAGACCAAAGCCGAGATATTACCATCACTGATGGCTCTAAAAGGGAGGTTCCCATAGCCACACATGTTTAACCTCCACATATCCCAAACCTTAACCATACTGGGGAGAGGGGGGGGGGGAGAAATCTGACTCTATAAGAAAAACATGTGGCAGCTGTTCCACAAAAGGCAGGACTACAGTTTGACCAAGTTAGCTTCTTTGAAAGTAACCATATGATAGCACAGCAAGGGTTACCCGAAAAGCATCAAAATGACCAAATTTAATACATATAGACGGACACTGAGGTTCATTTTTCTCTGAAATTATTCTTTTAGCCACATATTCTACATGAATGCAGTCCAGCTCAAACCTATCCCACAGCCAAAGTATCAAAGACAAAAAGTATGGCCTTGAGCAAGATGGAATAATTTCACATTTTGGGGAAATATTCTGTATGAGAGTGAGATGAGAAGAGTTGTACCCACACAGGATGAACAGGAAACATATTACCCCTGTTCAACCATATTCTTATTAGCTTGTAAGCAGTCATTGTTTTGCCAAGGTATGACTATATACCCTAGAATGAACTGAAAGGACAGGTGGCCAGCCAAAAAGTGGTGCTGGAGTACCGTACACATGTTTAATATGGACCTTGTAAAACCTTTTTGTAAGCACACACCTTGCTGTGACAAAAGAACGTGTAAGTGGCCCTCAAGTGAATAGAAGAAATAGAGCCCCCTATACCCCACCCTGTCACAGCTTGGCTTGTCTTTCATCTTAGCTTCAATATCCTGTTTCATTTCTTTGGCTTGCCGAAAGACCTACAGCACTTCTAGAGATGCGAGGGTGAGAGAGAAAGGTTCACGTAGGGCAAGTGGATCTGCTACACTGAAGGTAGAAATGGACAGGTAGGCATTTTTAAAGCTTACCACTTTTTTTGTGTATGGCAGCAATTCAAAAGGGCCCAGAAACAGTCGGATGTCAAGTATCTCTGAAACGGTTTGTGTGTAGTAACATGCAAGCATGCCTTAAAACTAACTCAAGGGCTGGTAAATTAGATGATGAGGATGGATATCGGCTCTAGGTGAAAAGATTGTATATGAAGAGAACACGTAGGGTGCGAGCTTCCAGGACAAGGAAACACTTATGTCTCTTTCACATTTCACGAGTTACTGGGATAACCTTTCATACACCAATATGGATTTTCACTATTTACACATACACTACATTCAGGAACATTTCCATTCTGTCCCTTTTCACACATGCCATGGCAATGGAGAGCAGATGGAGCCGTTTTTGTCCGGTGCCAATGTTCTTGTAATGTATTTGATATTCAACAAGTTTGCGAGACAAGTAAAGGCTATATGGTAAACAAGTCACAGATTTAAATAGGTCCTGAGCGTAGTCTTGTGATTGGTTCGCTCGCTCACCATGAAAGTGTCTTTGGACAGAGGGACGCAACCCTTTACGTGCTCGTCCCTGCAATGTTACTGCTTTCGTTAACACAGCCATCCGGCAAGTTCTTTGTTACTAGCTCTTGAGGTGGGAAAATGGCAGTGAAGATTTCCTTGAATATTGATCACCCATTCACACATGAACCCACGCAGGTAATGTTCTTTAACATTTAAGGGATAGATTTCATTTGTGAAAGGGGCTTTAGTCACAGAGTAAGCAAATGAGATAAATTGGGCTCTTCCCATCAACCCCCACACCGGGCTTTTGTCCACAGTGATAGAATGGCAACAGCTGAGAAGGTGAGGGAAGGGACACCTGCAAGGCGAGGACGAGGAAGTGTTGAGGAGATGATCTACATTACATTAAATAACCTGGCCATCTTTCCCGAGGTACTTTCCAATAATTATGATCTGATACACAATTCTTGAGTACAAGTGAAGAACAGAACGATTTCCTTTTCTATTACCATTCAAAACAGCGTGAATGAATGTGGAGTAGAATAGTGGGATGACAAGAACAGCCTATTTCTGCCATGCTTTAGTGTCAGGAGATTGAGGGAGCATTACAAACCAATAAGGACACTTCAACACTTGCTTTAGGTGAGAGGAAGGAATTTCTTTTCTTTGACATAGCATTTTACATTTCTTTCCTTTTTTAAATCAAGAGAATCAAATGCATAGGAAAACTGCATTTCATTTATTTGGGAAAGAAAGGAACAGAACGTCCAAAAAACTAAATAAATGGACATTAATTTTATTTTTTTCAATGTTAGAAAAAGAAAATCTTTTTGGTCTTACCTGAACCTCCGAACTGACTGCTGGCGAGAGTAGTCGGCCGGTTCTTGCCGTTTGAAACTGGAGGCTCAAACATCTGAAATGAGAGAAATTGAAACTGTAAACTGTACTCCATCTAGACTTTGCAGCGCTATATCATCTTCACTTGTGCAAAGTTGATTAGGTGGTAATTTAAACTATTATATACTATTAAGCCAACAGCTACAATGGCAATAAAGCAATCTACGGATTCCAGGTTTGACTGAGTGACTGCTAACATTAAAGTGACACAACAATAAAACCTCTCGTAAAAAGATGGCTAATGTACGCGCTGCAACCCTTCGAACCGTGATCGACTGGCCCATTCATGGATGCCCCGATGTTACTCTCTCTCACCGAACTGCTGTGGCTTGCACACACACACTCACACGTGGTGTCCACACACACAGCGTTGCAGTGGCGCTGCCTGCGAGCCCCATCTTTCTACACTGAGATTGCTTTTGATAACGGGCATCACTAATAAAATTAGTTTTTTTTATTATTAGTCAATATCCACGAAATTCCACTTTTGGGATTCCTGTGGTGTCGCCGGATGTCTCTCGCTCTTTTGGGCCAGATGTCCGTCACCTTCCGCTTTCTTTGTGTTGTAACTCTAACCTGCGGCTGATTTCTGAGGACTATGGTTACCTGCTCCTCACATATCTGTCCAATCTGAGTTTTCTTCTTCACGACTAAAACAACTTTTGGACGTAACCATGTTCCACTAAAACCAGTTCCTTCCTGACACTATTTTGCAGCGCCACCATGGATCGGTCCGGCGCTTAGCACCGCCCAAGACGATTGTGATTGGTTTAATGAAATGCCAATAAACAAGAGCACGTTTTTTGTCCATCCTGGAATGTGTGGATTAGCCAGACCCTCCCCTGCAGCGCTGTGGAGGAAGGTCTGGCCAAGCGAGACTATTTCCTTATAAATATTACCGAAAAGGGTTAAGAACTGAGTGCATTTTTCACAACACGCAAACAACTTTACGATAAAAGCCTCGTGTTAACAAATGAAGGATTCTGTCCACAGAAATGCCAGAGGCTTGTAATTCAAAACGGAACAAGTAAGTGTTATGTAAAATTATGTTTTTTCCTGTCTGTGACATTCTACCGATATACACATTAAACGTGAAGTGAAAGGAGAGGGAGTGGAATATGTTGCCTTTTGATAAATAAACAGATGTCATTGGATGATACTTTCTCATATCTCATATACAATGTTGTTGAGAATAGTTCAACAAATAATGCTACCAATAAAAAGAAGGGGTTCAAAAAGGGGATGTGATTGGCAGATACTGCTTCCAGCGATCGGAGCACCCTTACTGTAAAGGATGCACATTAAATTCAAGCAATCTTCAGAGAGATCTTACCGCGCTAAAATCCAGCAAGTCGTTGAGCTCCTTGTCTGTTTCCACTGCAGCCATTCTCTGCTGCTGTTCACTTGGGCCTTTCAGTCTCAGCGAGCGACTACAAGCAGAGGTAAGGAGAATATGAGTATATTTTGTAAGATGGTTAGCTATTCTGACCAGCAAGGATATGCAGGTGTAGAGCTGGATACTCCCTAAGTCAAGTATCAGTTCCATACCTCAATGATATGGCTATTGGTGCTTTCTGCAAAATGTAATCAAAACAAAAGGGAGGGTGATACAGGCTCAGAGAAAAATGTGGATTTATAAACCAAAGCAGTTTGGTGCATTCACTGTTTTATTGACCCAGCTTGAACAATCCACTAGTTTTTTAGGGAACTGCATGAGTTACTGCTATCGTAAAGCCTTTAAAAGTATTTATTTTTTCCTTTGCTTTACAAATTGTGTCTTATTTGCATTATTTTGTTCATCATGTGTTTATGGTTCAGGTGCAGGTAAGCAACTATATATATATATTGCCATGGACAGCTGGACATTAGAGGTGTCTTACTTTTTAATAACTACTAGTTAGTTCAGAAAATATAGTTAAACGGGAGACTTGTTTACACGTGCCTGAGTGAGCGTGTTGTTGTGTCTAGTTGTGTTGTTGTGCCGCCATATCTCAACAACAAAACTGCTGCAGAAAATGTTGTCACAACCAATGGAATTGGAATGGTGGCAAAAGTTATGAAATAAGAAGGAGAAAAAAATCTTGCTTTAGAAAATATTACAAAAAACAACAACACCAGACAATGTCTAGACCTACATCACAATGTCAATCTAATATTGAGTTTTCCCACCATTACACCGAATATAATGATTCAGGCTAATGACTCAAACGCATTCCATTTGCTCAATAAGACAGTGAGAAAAGTCAATTAAATGATACGTAACCTACAAAAAACCTTTACACAGGTAATGTTTCCACCTTTGATACAGTTAAACCTAAATAACTAATACCATAACCAGTCTAGTAGCACGTTCTTGCAAGACTATGAAATTATTAAGAAGAAAGTACTGGGGGGAAAACAGTCAACTCTAAGAGTTTCCCTGGTAGCCCACACCTCTAAGGTGTGTGACCAAGGTTCAGCCACAAGCCACACTGGGGCCCTGGACCCAGACAGCTACTCCTACCTCAAAAACTAACCTGCTCTCACAGCTCTTTGGAAAAAACGTACTGGCAACAGACGAAGTGCTGAACTCTCAAATACAAAATGTGCTGTATGTGACCAGCCTGTATCAAATGAGGCCATGTGCGTAAAAACATCTAAATAAGTATCATTTCTACATGAGGTGGGCAAACTAGCAGAGATGCTTTGCAACACAAAAGCACTGCAGTTAATACCCAAGGGGGACATCACAATGGTGTGATTTTATACTAAAGGTGTTCAAATTCAGAGTTTTATTTTGAGTTTGTGTTGTTGGAGGCTGACTTGTTGTGGCCAGTGTCCCTTTGCGCTAATGCAGTTTTCCTGAGTTTGGAATATGTTGTCATTATTTTTAAGACTTTTTGCTAAGACACTTTAAATATATTTTAAGTGTTTGACCATGTGTATTCCTGTAAATTGCCCCCAAAACTGGCTAAGGATGTTTGACCACACCTCCCAATGTCAATACAAAAGGAATTGTTGTGAACTTTGAGATCTTTCAGAAACACTGAAAAGTCACTTAAAGTGATATTAATTTACAATTACCATAATTGCGAAAATGTGTATAAAATTATGACAACCAATGAACAAAAGATGACAAATGTGAGCTGCGCAGTTCTTTTTTGTCCAGTGTGTTGGTTTTGTTGCAAACAGTTAGTACAGTGTAGGGAAAAAAGTTAACAAAAAACCCCAAAATAACAAATAAAACAGCCAGCAACATTAAAAACTAGGTGTGTGTGTGTGTGTGTGTGTGTGTGTGTGTGTGTGTGTGTGTGTGTGTGTGTGTGTGTGTGTGTGTGTGGGGGGGGGGGGGGGGGGGGGGGGGGGGTTAGGATTACAAAGTGCATTTGTAAGATGTCCCTGCTATGGTTTTGCTTGAATAACTCATATCATATATGTATCATTTTCAGGGCATGACGGAAGATTCACTTTTAGTCTAAATTTATACACTGGAAACCAAAAAAATCCCATTAGTTTCAGTAATTTGAGCTGGTAATGGGAACTACAAAACACATGTAATATAACCCATCACATTAAAATGCATCCAACTTTTTACCAGGATTGCTACTTTTACCAGTGATATTGGGAGTCATCTTACTACTTTGGTTATTATAAAGTGACAACACCAAAAAATGGACATTATTTTAGAAAACATCCAATTCTGAATGCATGACAGGGTGCAACAACTAGATCAAGCCTAACTCGCAAAAGGCAATGTAAATGTAAAAAAAAAAAAAGGGGTTACAATCAACGTATTGCCATAGTAACGACTAATAAGAAATGTGTGCTATGACATATGAACAAGCCAAAATACTTTGGCACTACATAATCTTGTCGTTTCTGTCTCTCACTGAGCTGAGGTCAAAATGGGGGATAAGTGCTTAGCCCCTCCTAACAAATGGAAGTTGCATACGCTTGTCTTGAGCACCCCCACCTCCGGCCTTTTCCATTTGGAGAAAAGTTTTAAGGCACTTATACCCACACAACATCGCGTACCTGGCGTCTAATTAAAGATGGACTGTTATAAACTGCATGAGTTTTCATGGCTCATCGGTAGTTTAAAATCCTGCGGGACGGTTTAAAACGGGCCTTAAAACCTGTTGCCTGCCCCTCACGTCGAGCAGGAGAATGGGGCACTAATGAACACAAAGACCCGAGCCACCAAAGTTTCAGCTCTACGGTCAAAACGCAACAAAATCAGAAAAAAAGTCAAAAATGTCTTGGAACAATTGTTCTAAGTGTGTTTTAAATAAAGCAAGATGGAGTAATTAATGCTTTAGTCGCATTCGTGTTGCTTGTTAATGGTGGTCGGGGGTGGAGGGAGGTAACGTTAAAACATAATCATTTTAACTCGAATTTTATTATCGTTGCTTAATTTGGGGTTTTATAACGTAACATATGAAGGTACAGTAACCTAATCTCACGTTACATTAGTGAACGTCTAACATCTTGATACCAGGTGGAGAAATTAGCAATTTTAGCCACAACCGGGAGTGTCTTACCGTTAGCTAAAACAAATCAACAACGCATGTCTATCGTTAACGTTCATGCGTTGTTTCTAGAAAATCGACATACTGGTACTACAGACAGCTAAATCTTGGGGAGCTAACTCGGTTCGGTAATGTGCTAATGTGCCGTAACATTATAGCCCACCGAAGCGGACAAAGAAATATTTTCCACCACACATAAGCTACTAATACTAGTAATAGTAATAGTAATAGCGCTGCAAGCTCGCTCAGGCCGAAGGGACTACAATCCAAGACCCCGCTTTTCCCGGCTGTGGCACTCGGTTACAACTTGAACGATGCGCTTAAAACTTGATTATTACTCCAGTAACAACGCGACAGACGACTTCTGTTTGACATGCATACGCTTGTTATGAATGTATATTCAGCCATATAATTACCTGGACTCAATGATATGGCATCCAACAGTGAGAAATCGACGGCCGCAGGAGAGAGAAAAACAAAGTTAGGGATAGGATCCTTCCCCCCGTGGTCCGGACTGAGGGCTTGATGAAAATGAGGAAAGACAATATGAACCACTCCTCCGTCGCCTCGTTTGGTTGTTGTCTTCGTCACGAAACTGAATAGACGTTTCTAACACGAACCATAACTCTTTTACTGCTCCGTTTCCTTATTGTTAGAGAAAATGTAACCATTTCATTTTCCAAGTAGACATTTTAACAGCCTCCACATTGTCGGTTCCAATGAAGTTAAGTATCAATCCGCAGCACAGCCTACTGGGGGACACGGAGGCTTAAACATCAGCGATGTCCAATCTCGGCTAAAACAAAATAACCAGACAAAGCAGTTTTTTTAAATTAGTTCGGCAAGGCGATTATCGTAGATACCGCAAAATGTCCCTCTTTTGTGGCTGCAAACACGACACAAAATGATCGGAGTAGCAATGCGCGGGGACCTATGTCGACCGGCGGATGAGGACAACGGAAAGCCCAACAGCCTCAACCAGTAGCAGATGGAACGATGATATCAGAGGGAGGACCAATTGAATACGACGAAAATTTGATTGGCATGTTGGACGACCAAGCATATTTTACCATCATCCTTTAGGGCAGTCTCATTATGCCTACGGGTTGCTTGCGTTTTAATTTTGTTCTCAAGCAGTGGCTGCGCTATAAAAAATGTTGGTGTTTGTGTATGTATGTGTGTGTCAAAGAGAGATGAAGTCCACCATGCTCAGTAATGCTAAACATGGATTAACATAACATAGGAAAGTTTCTCCATAGGTGGAGAACCTGGTTGTCTAAATCCATGGCCATGAACATTATGTTATGGTGTGACCTTGCTACGAATAAATCCCACAATGGACCAAATATTTACTATGAACAATCTTGCAACATTAACTATTATGTATTCGCAATACCTTTTTAATGCCATGTAGTTTTATTTATAAGGGAAAAAACATATGTAGGCTACTAGTTATATGTAATGAATTGGGCCTACATTCCTGAAAAGTATTTATAGCCATTATTACTTATAGCAATCTATATTAATATATCAATACATATTCACAATATGTCAAATAGTTTTAGTTTAGGCATAGGGAGGAACAAAAACGTTGGCAGTTGTGCAACATGTGCGAATGAATTGTGGGTTTTTTTTGACTAGAGGAGAGAAAGAAAGTTGCAGAAAAAAAGTATAGCTCCTTTGGCAAGCTGTAATCAAAAGGGGTTTGCATGAGCCAGCATCAAACAAAAATGGCCTGGTTGCTGTTTTCGCATACGTTTTACCATGGTGGCAATGTAAACAAGGCTGCAGTTAATGTCGGCGTTTGTTTTCAGACTTTCTCAAGAAAACCTCAACTGGTTTAAGGGGAAACAACCGAAATAACATCTGTGCTGGCCTTTACGAGAAAACTCAGCCATCCACTTTGTGGTTCACAAACACGCACACACACTCGGCATGCTTTGCACACATGCAACTCAAGCAAACACATGTATGTCATTAACAGTGGGACAAAAGACTGGTTACCAACCCATTATTCTTTTAGAATTAAACACATGTATACAGTATATTTTACTTAGCAATGACAGCCAATGCATGCTTAGACTTGCATTGTTATAGACGGATGCAGTTAAATGAGGAAAAAGGAAAAACTCAGCTCTTTATTTTTTCCAACAGGGTAAGGAGTATCCAGTCAGTGTGAGCAGATCAACCTCATTATGACAAAACTGGTTTCATGTCATAGATGCACTTGAAAGGCTCCTACGGTACACCTGGGGAAAGATGGTGCATGTCTTTGCCATGGAAGTGATAATATCACAGCTCTACACAACACATCAAACAATCTTTGGTTTGTTGCCTTTTTTTAAAAGTAGGGCGAACTGCATGGAGGCAAAACAACATCAAGGTTGCACGAAAAGGCGCAATGTTTAAAAAAAAAGACAGAAGAAGCTATATTTAGAGTGGAACTCCATTTTCCTAGCCCCCCCAAGTGTGTACCCTACTCTCCACCCACGCTTTCCTGGGTTCTTCTACACAAGTACCATATAGTTTGCAAATGGGTTACCCCCATGCAGCCACCCACGCATCAGGTACAGTATGAAAACCTGGGGCATCCTGTTATGACTTCTGGTTTCCTGTTTCCTGTAAAAAAAATACAGCCCCCTCTCTCTCTCTCTCTCATGCAAACACACTCATGTACTTCCCTACCACCCATTTCAAATATTTTAGTTTGAATGTTTGTATTTATGATCCTGACTCAAGTATTTGGAAACATAAGCATCATACTGATACGGTGGCATGCTCTCTCTTTTTAGATTATTCCCAACAAGACTCTAATAGCCTGGTTCGTCTAAGTTGCATTGTTTTGGTGAGTATTCAGCCCTGGGAAACATACAAAGCTGCTGCATTGTGGGGAAAGTCATTGTGCTATAAGGTGACAACAGCAGCTGCTTCGCCCCATTCTTCACATTTTATTTGTTTTTATGCCTTGTGTACATATCCTCGTTTCACATGCTAGGGACGAAGATGTACAAGTGTCAAGGGACCACTGAAACAGCAATAACAGCGGTCTGCTCATGTGTAAACTGTAGGCGCCCTTTTGCCAGAAATATAAAAAATAACAGTGTTTGTGACACACAACATGCTGTCGCTGCACACCCCCCGCCACGATACCTGAGCATCTCTCTCAACAGGGGTCAGCCACATCACTCTTAATGAGCAGACATGTCTCTTCCTTCCTGTGGCGGCTCTAGCCTTCCATGCTGAATGTTCAGTGACAGTGTACATGGTTAATTGTCCTGGCACAAAGTCCTAGCCCTGTTTTCCACTCTTGTATGCCGTGGCTTCTGTTGGTGCTCAAACAGAGCTCAAATACTGCTTTAGTGCATTTTTCATGTGCGATTCTTTTTAGTTGTTGCTTTATCAGTTCTGGGTAGGGATTGTCATCTTTTTTTTATATTTGATTCAAGCCGAAATGTCCAGTTTTTCTTCTGTTCGGTAGGGCCTTTTCACTCTTCACTCTTTTTCTAATTCTTTTGCAAGAAAAAGCACAATAGCATCCTGTTTTTTTCCTCGTTTACGGCTCATCATCCCCTCCCCCTTTCTTGCAGATTTGAATTCATTAGCAATCAAAGAGCCACTGACAAACGCCCAATCTTAATTACCCTCTCATTTGCATATTTGCATATTAATGACTGCAGACTTTGCTGTTTTTCTGCTGCAGTGGTCCCCCCGCTCCCACGAACACTGCTCAGACTTAAGCCATCATCTTTCTCTGAGCTCAAGGCCGCACATGTTCGGTCTGAAGCTGACAGACATTCAAGGAAAGCCATTTCGTTATCACTCCAGACATGAACCAAACAGATGAATCATTGTGCTTCTGTAGTTTAAATGGAGGACTAATGTAATTCAGCAGGGCTTTCCTGCTCCTGTTTCAGTCACTATAAGCATGAGTTAACTAGACCGCCGCAATGTACAGCACGTACAATACACCCTACACACGGTAAGTATATTTTTGATATTTCTGTTGGTAGCATACTTCTGTCATTGTACCAGAAGTCCTCAGTGCATTGTATCCAAGTCCCCCTTCTGGTGAAATGAGCGTAAAACAGTGAAGTGATAGTCCAGCAAATCAAGACGTCATTACAATAGATACTATTTATTGACAATTCTGACTTTATAAAGACAAAGCTTTTGATGATTTTACAATAAAAAACATCTATATCTTTTAACCGTGACGTAAAGGGGGAAGTACACAAATCGAACAAAAACAAAGGAGCGGAATGCCCTAATCCTGCCGCAACACAGGATGCACTTCAATGGCAAATCCACGTCCTGTTGTTTACATCACACCGAATACAAAGAAACAACCTTTATTTTCTGCTAAGAGTGCCCAGCGAGTTGCGATGCAGCTTGTTCAAGAGATGAAAGCAGTCTTGTTACAGCAGGTACCATCCAGGGATGAATCACTAGTATTTTCAAAGGCAGCCTCCGCCCCAGTGTAGCTAATCTGAAGCTAATGGAACCACAACAAACTGAGGTCGCTGCTTTCATATAACAACCCCCAACATACAAAGAAGCAGAAGGTGCATTTAAGGTTGCAACTCTTTTTGGTTTTGACATGAGTCATGCCAAAATCTTTTAAACATGGTGCATCACCTCAAAATTTGTAGAAATCAGTCCCATCACTAAATGCAAAAAACATCCTAGAGTCAATCATCTCTTGCTAACACAGACACACATAACCCAACCCGTTTAGTAATATAAACATATTCTCACATCTCTAAATGTTTTTGCATAACACAAGGGGGGGGAAATCATATATGTGTCTGCCTGTACACATTGTCACGTTCATAATTCAGCTCTTTGTTCATTGAGCGACTGGGTGCGGCCTGCCGGCGTCAGGGCTTAAAGCTCAACTGAAACAGAGCTGGTCTATCAGTCTGGGGGCGAGGCCGAGGGAGAGAGACCGCCTGGACAGTTCAGCTTCTCCTGAATTCATTGACAGATGTCCGTCTCTCCTTGAATGTTGAGTTTGTCAACGTGTATTCAACGAACACCAAAATGACTGTTACAGAGTGACGAGGACAGAAGAGCGAGCCGGTCCAGCTGAGAGGGCGGCAGCAGGTGAGCTGGCCGACCCGGCCGACACCAGCAGCAGGTACGCCGCACTCACCCGATCTCCCGGTCGGACGGTCATTGAACAAACAAAGAGTTGGATCATGAACGTGGCAACATTTGGAATAACTGACATACTCGTGCTGTAGATACAGAATCTTTGTTGGCTTAAATGTCCGTAGAGTTCACTTCATGGATTGAGACTTCAGAGGTTCGCCTGCGGGAGGACGTGGCAGTAAAGGTGGGCGTAAAGTTGTAGGCAGCAGCTTCTCCATGTTTGTACAGGTACATACTGTGTGCGGGAGTGGGTTTAGTCTGCAGTGCACGTGGGAGTGCTAGGCTGCTTCAGTCCCATGGTTTTACAAAGCCAGCCAGCGAAGTCTACCTCCTCCACCTCAGACCTCTTGATAAACATGTGGTTCTGCAACAAAACAAGCAATCAATACAATTAAGATCCTACACAAAACTCCGTCATATAACGGAACTAAGTTTTCCGTTATGTGACCCCAGTGGCAGTTTGGCTAAGGTTTTTCTCCTAGTCTAGTCTTTGTAATTTAGACCTTCAACCTGTCAGATATTACACATGTGGGAGCTTAAATTCAAAATCAAGCCCTAGTCTACTGAGTACACTTACCATCAACATTTTCAAGTCAGCCCTGTCTGCCGGATTTTTGATGAGACTGAAAATGACAGTAAAGAGGAATGTTTCAGGGAACTCTGGCTTAATCCACGAAGAAGAAGAAAAACATGTGTTTTTGAAAAGGACAACTAAACAATGTATTCAGGCTAAATTTTTGTCTCACCACTTAGTCACAAAGTCCTGGAAATCAGAGGTGAAGACACCATGTGGTAGTTTAGGAGGGGGCTGAAATGTAGAAGACAGTTGAATTGGCATCTGATCAAAACCCCTGATTGTATCACCATACTTTATTGAATCAGTCGGTAATACATTCTTACCTCATTCACTATGTAGTCTAGGAGCTCAAAGATGGCCATTGCAGGACCATGACCTGAAAAAGAATTGAGGTAAAGTGTGTTCAATATACAACATTTCAATCAAGAATGTTACGTGAAAACAAACTAATTCTATTGACCTAAATTGTCCAGAAGAGTAGCAACAAAAATCCGGACTACCCTACTGGTTACACACATGGGTGATTTATCTTATTTTGCCATTTATTAGATTCCAATTGCAAGTATAATGTTTTCCAACAACAGGAACTAATAAATCAAAAACTGAAATGCAGATAGTCCCTGAAACAGCAGCAAGGTGAGAACTAAGGAAACTATTTACACTGAACTCTCCCTTGTGGCATTCAGCTATCGCAGACTGGCCAGGTTAGTATACCTTAGTGCGCAATTTACTCGGGTTGCATTATTTCTAATGCTACCTGAATGCAAAGTTACCCATTGCAGTTTTAAATAGCCATCTAACAAAAGTCTTCAATTGTGTGTATTGCTCACTGCTGACAGGTCTACCCGGTGGCCTAGGTCTGGGTGAAGTGCTGAGCATCTCTCCTTCCCCACCACCCAAGATGGGACGTCCAAATATGGCCTCCAGTTCTTTAGCATCCGGAGGAGGGATGGGGAAGCGTCCGATTGACAGCTCCACAAGGGACAGCCCCATACTCCACACATCTGACTGCACGGAATAGTGGGTCCCCTGCAATCTCTCAGGCTGCACAGCAAACATAAAAAAACACACATTAACAAAATATCAACAAAAAAATGAGTTGTTGCTTAATGTTCAAGCGTTAAATAAATCTCAAATCAAATGGCTAATTGTTTATTTTTAGATTGAGGCCCTGGTTGAAGTTAGGTTAATAATGTTTAATCGGACATAAGTGATATACACAATACAATAAAGGATGGAAACATTTCATTTGAAGGTAACTGATCACAGTAATGTGGAAGTACTAAACTGGGTTGATCTTTGAGGCATAATTCAGACAGGACCAACATACCGACATATAGGATCGGGTCCCAACAAAGGAGTTGGCCATAGAGTCTATGAGCTGGCCGCTTACACCGAAGTCACACAACTTGATCTCCCCGCGAGAGTTCACCAGTATGTTTGAAGGCTTCACGTCTGAGGGGAAAAAAAGGTATGAGAAAGACTTTACCTGACTGGAACTTTATAACAGAATGTAGTGTAAAGGGTATAATCTTTACCAACCATTGTATGGACTACAACCCTAATATTAACATAAAGGCTAACATTTAAATTTATATTATCCTTGGCATGTGACCATGTGAATGAACAGAATAACACACATTTTAACAATATACACTTCATTTTGCTGTTGTGCTTATGTCTTACAGATGAAATGAATTAATTAGTTATTAACCCTATGATAAAACACTACCTCTATGCATGATTTGGTGTTTTTCTCTTAGGTACGCAAGGCCTCTCAAAACCTGTTTCAAAAAGGGGAGTCACACAAGTCAATAATTACACTTAATGTGTAAACAACAAGTAGAAACAAGCATGAAACCCATCAAATTACTTTATTTTTCATGAGGAACTTCAATTGTGCAGGGGACAATGTTAATCAATCCGCTATCCCCGAAGGGAACAGGTAGGGCCCAAGGCCTTGTTGAAATTGTTTTTATCTAAACAGAAAAATTTAAAGTAACTTTTTTTTTTTTTTACATAGATGCCAACAATGTAATATCACATATTATAATATACAGAAGATAACCATACACTTACAGCAATGCTGACTTTGCCCAGAATCTCTTCCGGGATTCTCTTAGCTTCCTTCAGCACCTGGTCCAGAGATCCACCATCCTGCACAATAAAAGGGAGACAACAAAGACCACAACAGATTTTGATACAGATCACTAAAAGCACGCCCCATCTTTCCCATTATTGTATTTTGCATGGACATTTACTGAACAAGTTACAATCCAACCACAGCAAAAAAAAAATAGATCAAAAATAAACACGGGACTGACATATTTCAACCGAGAAAGGCACTGGGGGTCTAGTATTTTTTTTCCCCTTTTTATTAAATGTCACAATCCTTGAAATTAATAGATCAATATAGAAATAGCCTTAAATACATTAACGAGCACAGTCACATCCCCTTATTCTCTCACCATGTGTTCCATGCAAATGCTGATCTCTCCATCGCTGTAAAATGCTCCATAGAAGCCCACAATGTAGGGAGAGTTACACTCATGGAGCACCTGGAGTTCACGGATGATCTGGTTTCTGATAGCAGCTTTGATTTCAAGATGAATGAGCTAAACAAAAAAGAATTGTTATATTGAGTGTGTTTTACGGTAAGCCCACTTGAAACAAAATCAAAAATATTTGACCACCTGGTTCAGTTTGATCATATTCATAATCATCGATGTAATAGTGTAATTTGGAGCTCACCTTTCTGGCCATGATTATTCCTGAAGATTTGTGGCATTCCTTAGTGACAACTCCTCCATTGCCTGCACCCAGCTCACAGACCCGATGAAAGTCATCATCTCTCAACTCGCCCACCTTGGCCTTCTGGCTAAGGAAAGCTTCCAATCTTTTCTTCTGCTGTTCATCCAGGTCCAACTCTTCCAGTATTCTTTTAAGTGCCTCTAAATTGGCCCTGCGACAAACGAGACAGAACAGGAATAAAAGCACATTTTGGGGCAAAACAAATGATGAAATGTAACATATTAAGTTCATAAGCTATATTAATGTTGGACAGTTGTCCCAAAAGTGGGATGCGGGATCCAGAGGGGTTCCCAGCAAAAAGACAAATACCTTATTTTCACTATAACTCCAACCATAGGTTACACAATTACATAATGTATGACTGTTTTGGGCACAGGATTCATACGCTTAATGTAATAAAACATCTAAAAAAATAAAACTCCGATGTGATGGGGTACCCTGGGACAAAATGTTATCAAATACACAGGTACATAGTCTAATTTTGTCTCAGTTAAGGAGTCCTTGACATGGAAAAGTTTGTGAACCAGTGTATGGATGCTTTGCACAGCAGATATTTTGACTTGTAATAGTAGGAAAAGAACATGCTGAAATTGATAAAGATTGCTAAAGAAATCATGTGTCCCAGTAAGCTATTGGAGTGAGTCAGCATGCACAACACCAGGGCCTCAACTAAGTGGAATGCAGCCACCATTAATGGTTTTGAACACACCTGTGCTTTTCCTATATGACACGTCAACATGTCTACCGTGAAAAAAAGGTCTATTAACTTACTCAGATGTAACATCAGTGTTGATGGAGGTCGATAGTCCATCGCCAGCAGGAGCAATATTTAAGGGGCCTGGCACTGGTCTCTTTTTGGGAGCCATGCTCACTTGTGGACACCCCAACTGTGACACTTTTCTCAGGGCTACAAATGATACGTTACTAATGTTAGCTAACCGTCTTTCTCCGTAGCTAGAGCTTACTGACCGGAAAATAACTGCTAATGATGTTACTTTTGACCAGCCTACAGTTTGACTTCCTGAACAAACGTTTAGTTAAACAACATATGTAACGTTATTTATTTTGTAAACGCTATCTGGACTAACTACGGGCGTTTCCCGTCAGATATTAGAGGGAAAGTTAACCAAAGTAAATGTGACCTAATTTAACGTTTTTAGGTTCGGCTTGTTACACGGGATAGCCCCCCGACTCTACCTTACCAAGCTAGATAACCTCTCTGATTCACATCGAGCAAATTATTAAAACAAAAACAAAAAACTGACGTACTATTGGAGCTACCGTTAGCTAACCTTACACTAACGTTGGCTAAATTGACTTAAGTAACGTTACAACATAAAGGCAAACGTTATTTTCAAAACCAGAGACATTAACGTTACTGGCATCACTTCACGTTAGCTAACTTCATCTACTAGCTAGCTAGCTAACGTTAGTTAACGCTAGCTGTTGCGTATGATAGTAACGTTGCTATATTTACTTTACAAACGCTGTGCCAGTGCCGTGTCCCCACCCAGTTAACAGTTAAGTTAGACACATTGTGCTGTACTGTCGGCTAGTTTATCCTAGTCCATTCTCTCCGCTAACAGGTGTGTGCGGTCGCTGTCCAGTATATAGCTAGATGGGCGGATGATACCAAAGCTTGGTTCACTCCTGTGAAGATGAATAGAACGCAAATTTGCGTTTCCTAGGATGAAGACGGCATGTCCCGCCCTACTCTGCTTTATTTTGCCTCTGATTGGCTTACCCTGGTATTTGTTATTGCTTACCCTTATGATAACCAATCGCACTCCTCGTGCCTGAACCTACCCAATCCAACCAATGAAGCAACGAGTACTAGCCAATTACAGTCAGAGTAGGGCGGGTCTTGCCTTCGCCGTCCATTGAATGATATATTTTTCTTCCGCCATCCAAGAAAACGTGGACCATTTAAACCTTTTCTTTACTGTCTATTCTGATTTTAGCAGATCTGATTTAGGATATACCCACATACAAGAGGATAGAGATACTTATATTTTCTCCGACTTCCACATACCCAAGCCGTGTAATAAATCTCGCGATATTTCAGTTAAATTTGCTGTTAGGCACCACCACCCCTAGCATTTCACCCCTTCCTACTGATCTGTGCATTTTTAATGTAAACTGTCGCATCCGACTCATCTAGAACGGTGCCATGGCTTTATTATAGCCTTTAACATCCATGTGGTGCACGCGGTCATGGCAGAGACATAATGATCAACAACAAGTGCTGTTGTACTAGAATAACAACAGCTGTTTAATGCTGTTTTTTGTGTACAACACATACTGTATATGTAATCATATTAACGGTCTCTGGTATAACAGCACAGTATTAACTAAAATAAAACTGTCAACATAGGATCACAGGATTATATTGCAGTATCTAATGCACTTTCACGTCAATGCATTTACAAATTTAGAATGAATCAAATTACCAAGACCAGTGCATGACACTCAGTGGCCCTGTGACCTTTGGGACTTTCTTTTGGGCCTAGATCCCTTGGAAGTTGCCTGCTTTGACCAGCTGGTAATCCATGTTTATGATAAGACAAACTGTGGCACAAGAATCAGTTGCATAACCATGTCTGAACACCTTGAAAGAATACTGATCTGCCCTTGTTTATGAAATATTGTGTACCCTCTCCAGCTGAGCCCACAGAATGGTCACAAGATGACATATTTAAAGTTCAAGACCATTATATTTGACTTCAAAACATTCAATGCCGGCCAACAATCCTGCAACGTATTAAACATTATACCCATCTTAAATACCATCAGTTGTGACATAAGTACTACATACAGTATAGTATATGCAGTAGGCTACTGCTGCATTGTGCAACCGTGTGTTCAAAACCTTAAAGTTAGTTTTTTCCTCAATAGCCACAGGAAATACTTCCTACCACAGGCAATAAAAATCTTTAACACATCATCACTGGGTACTAGAAAAGACTTTTAGACACTACAATACTGCACTATACTATATGTTATACTTTCTGATACTGCAACCTGCACAATTGGTTTATATACATTTTAGCATGTTATTTAATGCATGTTGTTTTCCCATCCTGTATACATTCAAACATTTGTTCTTATATTTTATCCCTATTACTATTATTATTTCCTGTATACTGTATGTGTGTATATTTTATTCTAGTATTTCATTCATAGTTATATTCTGTGTTGTGTTGACTGATGTACGTGTGCTGCTGTAACACCATCATTTCTCATTTTATTGGGATCAATATCTATCTCTCTATCTATCTATCTATGTATCTATCTATCTATCTATCTATCTATCTATCTATCTATCTATCTATCTATCTATCTATCTATCTATCTATCTATCTATCTATCTATCTATCTATCTATCTATCTATCCTTAGCCTTTGTTTGAGAAAATATAATCCAGCCACAAATATTTCCAGATGACATAAATTCAACTGCTTTATCTCATTCTGTACTGCGTGAAGACCCGAGAAGCTCAGATGTTCTCTCTAATAAATAACAATGTCAGCCCAACACATCAGAAAACAGAAATACTATTTACTTTGCTTTTATCTGTGATCACTCCACTCCTGTTGTATGATTTCCTTTCAGCAGAGGACGCTGTCGCCTCCATCACCTTATATCTCACATTATGGCCCCGTAGCAGCTGTTTTTGTAAAAATAGGCTAACGATTGTGTCATAACCACGCGGTTTACTGTCGCAAAGTAGAGAAATTACTGTAGTCAGGAGAAGCTCGCAGGCAATCAGGGGGACTTGGAGGCATAAAGTCAAAGGAGAAGCCCATAGAGAGTCCCTGAACGCATCAGAACAAAATGAATTGGAAATACTTTGGTATGTGACAAGTGAATTCATATGAAGTATTCTACTATGAATTCATAATAGATTTCTCTTGGCACAGCTACCTGAAGACTTTCAGACATGTTGCCCACGTCACATCTATGTCATCAAGCTCAGTTGGAGGCTGTGCAGTCCTCTCAGCCATCATCGGAAAAATGACTTCACTGGTCTCTGTCGAATGGTGTAGCTTTGTCTATTTCTTTCGCTGTCTATGGCTGTTTCCTTTGGACACAAGCAGCTTTGAGACACAAAGAGAAACAGAGATAGATCACACAGATCTGCAATCTTAGCACGAGCAGTGGCCATTTGAGCGTTAGAGGGCAACTTTTTGAGGGGACTCAACTCACTCGAAAGTGGTCCCCACGGACAAGCTGGTCTACATGTAACGTTTTCTTTTCCATTATCGAATCCCTTCAAATTTCCTCTTTAGATTACCATTTCCATTGTGTTCTATTTGAGCCTTACTGTCTATACACATTTCAATTGTGCTTGTTTTTGTGTAATCATTTTATAATTTTAGATGCACCTACATACATTCCGACATATATTTTATTGGCAATCTATCTACCTAATATGAGATCATCTCTTATATTCGCATCCTATTCCTTTATGTGTTGTCAATTTCAACTGCTTGAGCTTATTACTCTTATCAACATTTGACTTATTGATACATGAACTGCTAAAAAGCAGTGAACGTTAAAGAACTGCAGCTCCAGACCTGCTCTCGATGCAATAATAGCTGTTATAAAGTTATGAAAAGTCCTATTTATGTCACACTATTTTATGGTCTTTATTTGATAATTAATCTTTATTTTTGTCATATCATTAATCACACAGTCACGCACTCAATGACCCTCTGATGGGTTTGGCCTGCCTGATGAGATCAAGAAGTGTGTCTGGCAGAAACATGGTAATAATAGCAGCCATGATGCTGATTGTGCCAAAAACAAGGTATGGCAGGATGTTGCTGTATACACATGCAAACAGAATATAAGGCATTTGAATTAGAATTGCCACTGATCTGTTTATATCCATGGGTCACAGTCACAGGCCATGGTCATTGGATGGAGAATGGAGCCGTTGCAGATGTTATTTGCACCTGTGCTTTTACAACTGTGACAGGCCAAAATGTCTGCTGTGAATTAAGAGTAACTTAACCCTCATGTCGTCCTTGGGTCAAATTGACCCATTTTCAGATCATTTTATTTTGGGCGATTGAAATAAGCCCTGAAAATCTCAACATTAAAAATATCAAAAAACTTGCAAAAAAGCAATGATGATGTTGAAAAAAGCAACCGGGAAGACAACACAAGGGTTAACTTTTCACACACACAGGTGTATTGAGTAACACGATGAATTGCTGCATTGCCATCATTGATATCATTAGCTCCACTTGACAGACCTTTCGCAGGAAATTGAGCAAACACGTCAAGCAAATGCAAACTGTAGGGAGAGCTTTTCCTCTTTTGAGTGTAAATATTACGTTATTAATTTTCCCCAGTGTTGTCTCTCATTGACAAAAATAAAATCCAATTTGAAATTAATTGGTGGGTTAAAGAGGGCTATGACAGGGAATGATACTAACTGATGTTTTCCTTTAAGTAAAGTAAGATCACTCTGAGTTTTCAACCGTTCTGTTGGTCTAAGTACTTAGGTTTCAATAGAGTACACAAATACAACAGAAAGAACAAAGAAGTACTCACCCATGTGGATCACATAGGTGATGGTGCACCTGTAACATAATATGTACTGTATATCTGAGAAAAATGGTATTATTAGACCAGTATTAAATATATAGGTTATCTATCTAGACTATTTTTTGTTCAAAGGACTTTACGTTTCATATCTTCAATTTGTATTTTTATGCATTTTATGTATCAGAACTTTAATATATTTTGATGTTCTGTTGTGACAATAAAACAAATTATTATCATATTGTTTTACTGGGGACTCAAAAATAACTACGAATAACTAATGTTGGGGAAATCTGGTTATCTTTTGTAATGCCTTTTAGGATCTTTTTTATTTTTATATATATATCAGCTGATAGATCAGAATATTGGATTTTTAAACAACCAAATATGTGTATCGCATCGGCCTTAAAAATCCATTATCGGTCGGTCTCTATTTGAGACACAACACAACAAGGAATTTAAATCTTTGCTCTGACATTTTTTAGCCAACATTCATCAGACTTACCACCATGTTGGAATAAATAGGAAGCCAGGGATGGCAGTGGCAACCAGCATCCTCCAGCCTCGTATGAAGTAGACAGAGAAAGGTAACAAGGCGTATCCAACGCCATACCATGCCGTGGCCTAGCAGAGAAAAGCTCATTCTGACTGTCTGACTCAGCAACTCCCACTCTGACCAAGATAGGATCAGATGCATGGCAACGTACACAAATTGTGAACATTGCCTGCAGCCATTATGTAGTTATTGCTTCCTTCAACGGCCCGAGCACAAGGCGATGACCTTACACAGCTTTCCTTGTGGGAAAACTACAATTAAACACATTGTCACAGAAAGATTTGGGAGAAAAGATAGAGGCAGGGATTCTTTTGAGACCGATAGAAGTGCATGTGTTGTCTCACCCAATATGAGTGATGTAATATGATGATTGGCCAAGGCCTCTCGAACAGTTGAGGATACAGAACATGATCCAACTGGTAGAGGTGGCCTGAATCAAAGGAGATGGGTAGGAAAAGTAGTAACTGTTATTTTACATTGAATTGAAGTAGAACTCAACCGATCCGAGTTAACGAGACTAGAGACTCGTGAGTTAATTTAAAGACGCGGGTGAAAGATCTGAGTGAAGATCTGAGTGAGTCACAACTCAAACAGGTTTAGTTCAAAGACTTTCCTCCAAAGTGCTGTGGAGATAAGTCTTACAATGTAACCACACTGTGCAGTCTCAGGAAGCTGTGTCCCTCTTGGGACGAATTCAGTTAACAACATGAATATGCACAAAATTAAATAAATGGGGTTCTTATGTAACATTATACGTATGAAAACTATGCAAAGATGCATAATGAAATCATATGTGAAATCTAAGGGACTTGTACAGAAGCAGCGCTCACTGTCAAGCTTTTTTCTTTTAACAATGTTAAGCAGAACAGAGAAAAAATATGTGAGAATAAATTCATATTTTCTTATTTTGGAATATTGCCTACCAGTACCACACAGAGAACCCACTACAGCTGTTGTGTGTACAACCACCACAAGATGGTGCAACAAAGCTTGAAATAGTTTTCTGCCCAGCTATTTGTTGGTGTGTGTGTCTGTGTGTGTGTGTGTGTGTGTGTGTGACGATTCTGAAACTTGACATAAGTACAAATCAGTACCACAATTTAAAAAATTGCTATACTTTAACAGTCCAGCATTTGCTGTAAAAGAGCAAATGTACTTCCATTATCCCCAGTTATTCTGCAGAAAACTGGCTTCTGTGACTTACATTAAATACATTGTGATATTGTGAATATGGATGCAGTGTTGTATGAATTAATTAAAAATATGAATCTCCAAAGGGACAACTATGGCTATGAGAGACATACAGAAGCGTAAAATACAATATTTCCCTTTTGAAGTAAAGTAAAAGTGCAATGTAGCCTTAAATGGGAACACTCAAGTAGAGTACAAGTACCAGTCACATACTGTTAGTGCAGTAGAGGAGTAAATAAAGAAAGGCATAAATGAATGCATAAATAAAATAAAATACTGTTTTATTTGCTAAACGGATAAACAAAGAACTGACCTTTGGTCATGTTAAGAACATTTCTCAAACTTTGGAGTCAATATCTTGATTTTTTTGGCGTGGAAAGTTGCCTTAACTTCAAACCTCAAATCATTAATCAAATTAATAAAGCACTTTTCAAAAATGGACTGAATTTGATCGCTTATGTTAGAAGCAGTTTGCATGAAATCATATTGGGACACATGCGGGACACATGTGTCCAGCTGTCAGTGAATGCATCTTACAGTAAATAACCAGAGCGACATCACATCCCGGCTCGGTCCATCAACACTGACCCCTCTCCTCCGAAATGCCACACCTTGCCATTTTTCGGCCAGTGCCGTTACCATAGCAACACCTCTCCGGCCAGCGTGCGGCAGTGCCCTCTGACCCCTGGAGAGGAGACCTTTGGCCTGAGGCTCATCAAACGGGGTCAGGGGGTCAGCTCTTGCTGGAGGACAGTAAAAGCTCTTCACTGATTGGCTATCATTCGCCCTTTCCATACCCTCATCTATGTAATTGGCGTATTGACCAACTGGCTCTTTGCACATTGTTAGCAGCTTATCCAGTTTACATAGGATATGTGGAAGGTGCTGATATTTACAGTGTGTGCCTGGTTCTTTTTATTGTAAAAGGTGTGTTTGCCTCGTCTTCTTGCTTCCAGCTCTAATGCTTTCTGAGTCATATAGGAAGTAGGGACTTTTGAGATTCTGACTTTCTGAAGCCTGTGGACGCAGCCCCAGAAAGCTAGCTAAGTAAGCTGCTGCAGGATGGATGAAAAGGGAAACCCCTCCATCCGTCGGGCCTAGCCTCATCCCAGCCCTCTTCTTCTCCCCTCGCTCCTGATGATCTATGCCTCCCAGGCCCATCACTTGTCAATATCTCTACATTCATTTGAAAGACTGCGGGCCGCACACCCAGTGTGGCCGCGCGGACACTGGGTGTGGAGGAAGGGCTCTCTGAGCGTGTAGAGGGAGGCATGGAGGGGGAGTATTGGCACACAGGAGACAAGGACATGAGAAGGAGAGAGCCAGGCAGAGGAGAAACCAGAGGAAAAATGTAAGCAGGGTAAAGGATGGGATAGCCGAGCGTGGGTGAGAAAGCGAGGAGGCGCTTGTGTTTTGCCCATTAACCATTCTTATTCCCGGCTTCTCTCAAATATCAAAAGCCCTCTCCATTTGTCCAAATGAGCCCTGAAGTCAGCTAATGATAATGACTGTTTAAGAGCTGAGACCCAATGCAAGGAGAATCCATCATTCCCTGCCATCAAATCTCCAAAGCCCCTGCAAAGAGAAAGTGGAGACTCATGAAAGAAATTTTTCTTCCGATGGAGGAAGCTATGGGTTATGCACTGAAGTCTGACTCCAGTTCTGGTGCTTTAACCCCACCTGACTTCTGATTTATATGGGAGCTGAAACAATTAAAATGATGGATTGTTCAATAACCATCCTCTCCTTTATTACTCTGACATTGGTCCTTTGGGCTCTGTGGTATTTTCAAGGACCGAAGTGACCCTTCACCTTTCACCCCTCAACTCTGACCCCACCCGGCATAGTCCAGATTACACCAGGGAGCACAAAACCTTGTTACATCATGACCTCGTTCTCGGTGACACAAAAGAGAACCGCACCGAAAATATATATGCGCAGTGTCATCTTTCCGTGTTAACTTTGTCAGTTCATTTTTGTTTCAATACATTTTCCCTCAATATTCATTCATCAGATTCTAATAACTGCCCTTCCTGGCTGTGAGGATTGGACGGTTAATGTATTGGCCATGTTTATCATCCGATTAATGTCAGAAGATATCATCTTGCTGTTTTAATACTCCGAACAGACGACAAGTTCTTGAATGCAACACTTTTTTTCTTTTTTTTGCAGCTCAAAATTAGCAAAAAAAGTAAATGGAGATCGGCAACTTGGTTTCTTTTCTGCTTTTGTTTTCCTTCAACTTTGTCACCCGTTTCTAATAGACTTATTGCAGAACATTTAAAAAGGCTTGGGGGTGAGTATTGAGTGAGACTTGCTTCAGTGAATATTTCGGCCTAGAGGAATTCTTTCTTTGAAGTAATGGTCTGCTAAGTAACTTCACTGCAATGAGCTCAATAGTTCCTCCACACTACTTACAGAAATGATTTTTCTTTTGCAGCCGGAGTTGAAAAATCATCCGTACCGTGGTCATTTGAAAGTGAGAAATATTTGCAACAGTCAGGAAATGCCCCAGTGTATGCATGTGTGTGTGAGCGTGGTTGCGTGTTGGGTTGTTGTATGTGCGTGTGTGTGTGTGGCTTTCCAGATTTTCCAGCTCTCCTGTAATCTAATGGGTTATTTGTCATCTGCAGAGTAAAGGATTTTCAAAAGTCAAGCCATGCAGGACCGACTCCCTTCCTATACTTTCTCTCACCCTCTTCCCCCCCCCCCTCTCTTTCCCACTACCCACCTGACACTCGCAATGGGAGATCGATAGCTTATTGATCAACTCTCTCTATCGCCAACCCACCAGACTAATCACCTTAACACCAGCCCAACTCTCTCTCTCTCTCTCTCTTCCTTTCTCTCTCCTCTTCTTCTTCCCTGTTGCTCTATTTTTCCATCCCTCACTCTGTTGCTCTGTCAAACTCAGAGTAAACGCTACATTGTTTAACGCATTTAGAGCTTGAAGCCAGCTTGATAAGCATTTCCCCCCTTTTATGTAGACACACAGACACACACACGCGCGGTTAAATTCTCTCAATATGAAATGCTCTTTATCCATCTCTGATGTCTCTCACTCCGTCTCTCCTTCGCTCCCTGCCTCCATCTCCCTCTGTCTGTCTTTGTTCCAGGGGCAAAATCGATGCGAGTGTATGAAAGCAGCATATTTCTCTGCCTCTTGCTGGAGCCGGAGGGAAAGAGACACGAAGAAGCTGGTTTAAAGTACATCTGTATATTTCTACTTGTCTTTGGAATTGGGGGGGGGGGGTCAGCCTTGTAAAGGCTTACAGTCAGCCTTTTAAGCATTGGAAGCTTGGAACAAAAAACTCATATTTTCATGGCCAAATTAGAAAAGCTAAGCTAGATGATAGAGAACATTTGTCTTGATTTGCCATTACATGAATGTATATTTATTTATACAACGCAAAAGTCTCATAGGGCATAACAATCTCCACAACATACAACATTGACTTCAGATCAGGAAGCACTACACATAAACTACAAAACACATTAAAAGAACCCTTTTCCATCTGTTGAATTAATCACCAAAAATAGCTTTAAAGAAACATTTGTTTTCAAAATCTCTTGAATTTCCCAGTTGAAGATCCACATGTTTTTGTTTTGTTTTTTAGAAATTTGGGGCTGGTTTCCATCCGCGGGCATGCCAATGATGTCCGATGCATCCCTTTTGGGTACATGCAGCGTCGGGTCCTCCAGTGGTCTAGATGACTACTAATCTGTTGCTTTGCCGCTGTATGTTGAAGATAAGACTTTCCATTATATAAGACTCAAACTGCACCGACTGATATGACAAAAAGCGGATAATCCCTGGAGGAGAAGCCAGGTGACCTTTGGATCCAAAATGGTTGAAGATGACGTAGCGAGGTTGAAAGGACAAGTGTGGGTGACTATCCTGGAATTTGGGATCCGATCCATTTAGAAATCATAATCTACTTTACTAGATTTAATTGCGAAAGGAAGGTAAAGAGATCATTCAAATATTGATATTGTCAAATATATTACCACGGCCTTTACTTAGAGAGTCAACTGCAGAGACAATATGGCTGTGCGATACCAAGACAAACACCAAACACACACACACACACACACACACACACACCTCACAGGACAATTGATTTACTATTGTGATTTCTGTCTCAATACATCTCTCCTTCTGTTACTTAGCAACCGGTGGCCTAAGAGGATATGGATGCCGGAGAAGTTGTACATTTTCACTTGATAAAGAGATATGATTAATAAAAATGTCATTAAATGTCACCACCAACACGGAAACACAGTCTTTTGGATCATGAACTGGGTCTAAATTCTTGCAGAAGTCCACGCCTGTCCAGACAGAATCAATGACAAGAATATCATAATTTGGTATTTGCGATATCATGCCAATTGAGCGAGTGGATACAGTTGTTGAGTTGTTTTAATCAATAGGATTTTTCCCGTTGTTAACATAACATGATAAATCATATAGCTTTTGTCCTGATAAATGTGAATGTTGTACATAAATGTAACCATTGTTATGGCCTATTAGCAACACAAATTGTATTATTCCATAATCTCAGACTCTGTTGAGATGTTATGTTTTTCATATCTTCTATGATATTGTTTGACTTCCTTTTTGCTCTGATATATTAGATACAATACATATACCTGCTTCAACAGAAGAGGTGGAGAAAATAACCCGACTGCAGCAATCTCAATGTCCAAACAAGTCAGATAAATCTGTAATATATTAATTATTTATCTGGTTTTATACACAACACTCCAAATTGAATTGCTTTTTTTTCATGTAAAAGACTTCCAATAGGTTGAATTATCTGTTATTTAAACACAAACTGTCTCATGTGCTATAATGACTCTGTGAGCCTTTTAGAAAAAGTAGACTTTAGCATTTTTTTCCATTTACACAGAAATAATCTTATATATCCAATATCTAGGACGTTCAGATAAAATGAATGACAAAAAGAAATGTAACAGACATCTTTCAGCTTTAAAGGACAGAAGATGTGCAGATTACATAAAGAGACCAACAGATTATTGAGGAAGAATACCACAAATCCTGTTTTTATTTTTTTTTTAATTAATATATTTTCTGACTTATATACAAAAGCAACATGTCTGTGGTAGCTCCAGGATATTTTTTATACTTCTCTATTCCTTAGTTCATTTTCCCAATAGAAACCAAGCATGTGAAAAATCTTCCAAGCTGACATGTAGGGCCTGTTACAATATTATTAATTTTATTTCATTTTATTGTATTTATTTTGAACTTTTTTTAAATTTAATTTTTGTAATTTAATTTTTAAAATGTTTGCATTTCGAAATATCTTAGGCTTAGTCAATCAACTCAAAATGAGTGGTCATTCTTGGTGGTGAAACATGCATTTAATCCCATGTGTTAGGTCAGACAGCAGATAAGCAGATCCTGTATGTGCACGGTATGTATGTCCTGTGTGTGTATGTGTATGTGTTTGTGTATGTATATGTGTGTGTGTCTGTGTATGTGCACGGAAAAAAGCTGCAGTGTCCTCTAATGACGCACGCACTGCACTTCAGCCCATTTTGACGCCTTAGAGGAACATGTGTGAGTGTGGACTGTTATAGTTATAGTTATAGTTTTACTCAGTCACTCTAAAATGAACACGTGATGAATGTGATACACTAAAGAAACGGCCAAGTCATTCAGATGTCATTAAGATCAAAGCCAATAAATACCTTAGGCCTACATCAAATATGCATTGATATATTGCTTTCATTGCACTCGAGTCTCACAAAGTCAAATCCACATCTTATGTTCAATCTGTATTTCACACTCAGCCTACACACACGCGTGTTGTCGTCGTTGGGAAACCCATAATAGTACAAGAGCACATATATGTGTTAAGACCCAAAAAGACGGACACCGACGATGAATAAAACGATTTTTCGATCAAATAATTAACAAGAAGGTTTTGCATTGATGATCGAAAAGGGAAAGTACAGGCCCACGCGGGCAACATCATTATTATCATCATACCTTTTGCTCAGTGAGATGATAACAGTGTGTATTCCTGGTGCCAGTCAGCCATGTGCAACAGGACAGCGCAGCGAAACATATGTTGTTTAGGAAGCAACGGCGAACGATATTCAAGTGATCGATGATCAATACATCAAACGATATGGTCGATATCGGAGCAGTAGCCTATGATATTATGAATAACAGTTAGTATGGGTGGACCTCTCCGGTTTAATTTAAATGTTATGCTAGAAGTATTTTAGACCACGTGCTCTTACAAATATACTGTAAATAGGCAAGTTTGTGGTTAAAAGATCAAATAAAAAAAGTGCCTTAATAATAACCGTCGGCTCAGTTTTGACCTTTTAGGATTATTTTGGGCCTGTAGCCCACACAGAGCAAAATACATTCGCTCACACAAGTGTGTGTGTGTGTGTGTGTGTGTGTGTGTGTGTGTGTATGTGTGTGTGTGTCGGGTCAGTAAATACTATGTTCTTTAATGCTTAAAAATGATGACGCCTTACATTTTTTAGTTGGCTTTAAAATAATTTTTTTAGAGCCTTTGGCTGCAAGATCCAAAATGAAAGATTATTTTGAGTTTCTAAATGAATTTAAAGTTTCCTTTGTAAAAACAAAATAAAAATAAAAAATCTTCATTTAGTACTTTAGCTGTCACGGTTGCAGTTAAAGCCAGAATCTCCCTTTCTTTCTGTGAAGATCATGTTCTGTTATATAATATTTCATAAACAGTATCAATAACTACAGGCCTATCTATTCAACATATCTTTCTTTTCGATATGTAATTTCTTAATTTGTCCCATGCAGCAAATTAAATCACTGAGAGCAATAAATAAAATCTATAAAGAATATAATGACAAAGAGACTATTGACTGCCTCTCAAATTCCCTTACTAAACTGCTCTCTCTCTCTCTCTCTCACACACACACACACACACACACACACACACACACACACACACACACACACACACACACACACACACACACACACAGATTAACCGGACAGCACCTGTATTAAAGAGGCGGATGGTACCGGCTCCTCGCGCTGAATGGCTGTTTTTAATTTTTTAATTTTTTAAAATTTATTTATGTAAGTTAATAAGAGAAATTAGACATTTAACACTCCCTGACCAGTTGACTGTCTGCAAAACATCTGTAAGTCTCTAAACTATGTTCAATACAAGACACAACATGAAACATGGGCTTTCATTATCTATGATTATTTTTATTATAAGGCCTGTTATTATTTGGAATATCATCTAAGCTATATTCTGAAATTGCATTGATAAAAAGTTATTTTTGTCGTTGCGTTACACTTCATATTTTGGGATCCAAATCATTGATTTGACATCAATTCACAAATGAAGAAGATATGTGTTATAATTTTTCTCTTATGTGCCAAATAGCAGAAGTGCGCTTTGCTTTGCACCTTTGCAATTTTCACACAGCATATATAATTAAAACGATATGATTGGACAGTTGTATTCTAAGCGGATCATTCACCTATTTGGATGATTCTGGATTTCTTATCCATTGGAACTACTAGAACTGTTGTAAATGATGTGGTCTAGTGCGGTCTAGACCTTCTCTATCTGTAAAGTGTCTCGAGAGAACTCTATTTATGAATTGATATTTTACGTAAAATGTGTTTCAATTGAATAATCCCACACCAATCTTCATGTCATGGACTTGGTGAACTTCGCTCCATCCAAACCAAAGAGCTGTTCTCTTATTGGTCTGCAAGCAGCGTTGGGGTCCTAACTCACTTTGTGACCTCCTTCACTCCTTCCCCCCCCCCCCCCCACGTCATTAATCTCTGTCAATCAATACTTCGATCCGGTTTATCACTAAGCACATGAATGCAAAACCATACAGTCCGTGGGAAAACAAAGTTTAGTTGTAAGGAACTCCTGTTTCCACAAACTGATACTACTGTATTATTTTACCATGTTCCACATGTCAGGCCATCAACTGTCTACGTGTCATGTGTGTATAGAGAGCTACACGTGCACAGACGAGCATTACATGCACGAGCCTATATAAAATAGCCCACAAATTGTCAAAACTAACTTATGTATAAGCATTTTAAAGAGAGAGACATGGTGAGAGACATTGTGTTTTACCCGGGCGCGCATTCATCCCAGTGGGGAAGACCTTTAAGAAAGCGCTGCTCGTACCCGCCCCACGTTTTAAATACATAGATGCGCGCACCCATCTCTGTGACACGCGGCTCAGCCTGCTCTTAGTGGAAGCGCTGTTGGACCAGAGATGAGATATAGCCCCGGAGAGCTCCCATCCACATGAATGCGTAAAGCGCTCCGACGCAGCCCAGACGCTCGGTTGTGCGCCTTGCTCAAAACATCGCAACTTATCTGCGCCACACTGGACTGATTGGAGAGTTTTTATCAATGGATTGGCCATCAAACGGTTTGGCAATTTTACCAGGAGGGCTTAGGGGGTAAGAGAGAGAACGCCTCCCTGAGTGAGCGTGAGAGAAGGAGCGTGAGGGAGAGTCAAACAGGGGTAGAGGGTGGGGAGGGTGGGACAGGAGAACACATATCTTTCCAGCTATGGAGCTCACCATGGAGAACCTTCACAGCGTCTCCTCGCACTCCCAGGTGGGAGACCTCATGAGCTCTCCGCACGCGCGGCCGTCGCTGTCCCCCAGCTCCGCTTCCCGGAATCTGGTCTCACACGGTCCCGGAGCGCGGACAGCCATGGTCTCCGGCATGGCCTCGCTTCTTGACAGCTCCGGCGGGGACTACCGGACGGACCCGTCTGCGCTGTCCGGACACCTGCACCCGTCCATCAGCATGTGCGAGACCGGGATGAGCCTTAGTAACACATACACCACGCTGACCCCTCTGCAGCATCTACCTCCGATATCCACCGTCTCGGATAAGTTTTCCCACCCGCACACTCACCACCACGCTGCTGCCCATCAACGACTCTCCGCCGGGAACGTCAGCGGCAGCTTCACGCTGATGCGGGACGACCACCGGGGGCTCGCCTCCATGGGCAATCTGTACAGTCACTACCCCAAAGAGATGTCCGTGTCCGGCATGGGCCACGGCTCGCTGTCCCCGCTGTCCAGCGGTCTGGGTTCTTTGCACAACTCCCAGCAGCCGCTGTCAGCCTACGGTCCAAGCGCACACCTCTCCACCGACGCCAAGATGCTGTCTCCGGTGTCCGGGTTTGAGTCCCACGCCTCCATGCTGTCCCGAAGTGACCAAGAGCACCTGGCCAGAAGTTTAGGGGGTCACGGCCACGGTATGATCTCCAACCTCAACGGCATGCACCACCACCCGCACAGTCACCTCCACTCCCAGGCGAACGGCGCGGTCATGCTGGGGGGCCGTGAGAGGCACGGCCACGGAGCCGCGCAGGGAGTAGCAGGGTCCGGCATGCAAACGGAGGAAATCAACACAAAGGAAGTGGCTCAGCGGATAACGGCCGAGTTGAAACGGTACTCCATTCCGCAGGCCATATTCGCCCAGAGGATCTTGAGCCGATCGCAGGGAACCCTGTCAGACCTGCTACGGAACCCCAAACCCTGGAGTAAGCTCAAGTCAGGCCGGGAGACCTTCAGGAGGATGTGGAAGTGGCTGCAGGAGCCCGAGTTTCAACGGATGTCTGCTCTACGGCTGGCCGGTAAGATCCTGTTCTTTCAGTAGGATTATTTTACATTTTACAAAAACGGTAGTAAGTAGTCTAACAGCCCGGTCCTCTTACACAGTTATTTCCCCAAATTAGTAACCCACAAAAACTTGCGGAGACCTGAAAGCTTCAGCACCACGGACAGTTCAACTGGCTGAAACCAAGCGTGCAGGGGCGTCTTCACCACTTAAACCAACTTCCTAAAACTTAAACATACACATATCTATATATTGTTTAAAAAAAAATAGTGAAGTCTTATTGTAGAGCTCTGTAAAACAAAGATGCCATTGATTGTTTTGGGCGTGCGCATTGGCGTTTTTACGCGGGTAGACTAAATCTGCAGGTCTATATTTTTGATCGGCACATGGAAAATCGCCATCGATTCACAACAAAGCTCGAAATAGTTGCCCTCCCC
>NC_048418.1:23863950-23865620 GCF_013103735.1 Etheostoma cragini | reverse complement strand
CCCCCCCCCCCCCCCCCCCCCCCCCCCCCCCGACTGTAACACACAGCCTAGGCTACTGCATGGGCCCACTGGTTGCGTTGGAGAAGCGTGGTGACCCCCAGGCTGCCTGATCAATACGCCAGTTCCCACTCTACCTTTTAAATCATGCGCACGGATCGATATTCGTATCGGAGCTGAAAGACGCAATAACCACACGGTCTCTATCCGGCTTTGCATTTAGTTCGGCCTGCCAGGCTGTAGTAAAAGCTCTAAATTTAGAACAGAGACAGGTATGATCGCTGGTGTGATGCAGGACAGACGCAACAGTGCACTCAGATGAGCCAAAACTGAAAAAACCCTGATTCTACTTTGCCTTATGAACACATGTAAAACAAAAACTTCAACTTTTGGAAGTCTACCTCCACTACTGCCTCTAAGATACCCAGATGTATTTCAACGCAACCATAAGCTTAAACTGTTCTGATGAAATATTGATTGCTACTGGGAGGGAGATTGCTAACAGGGACCAGTATAGATGAGAACATATAGAGCGTTTCATTGGAACATTTTGATACTCAAAGAGAATGGGAATAAATGAGCAGGATCACTACAGTGTCTTCACATAGGAGACACGACGTATGGATACTCTTAGTTATTAGGTTTTACTTTAAAACGTTAAATCAACCATTCACTTGAATAGATAGATAGATAGATAGATAGATAGATAGATAGAAAGATAGATAGATAGATAGATAGATAGATAGATAGATAGATAGAAAGATAGATAGATAGATAGATAGATAGATAGATAGATAGATAGATAGATAGATAGATAGATAGATAGATAGATAGATAGATAGAAAGATAGATAGAAAGATAGATAGATAATAGACACATATATATGTATATATATACAGTATATACATATATATACACACACACATATAGATAGATACATAGATAGATAGATAATAAACAGACATCTACAGTATCTATATAGTATATACTGTATATATATAGATAGATAGATATATACATACATATATACATAGACAGATAATAGACAGACAGATATATGTATATACTGTAATTATATACAGTATATATATATATATATAGATACATAAATACATAGATATAGAAATGTATATTTGTATATAAATACTGTATTCATATATAGATAGATAGACAGAGATATATACATATATATACTGTATAGATAGATAGATAGATGGATAGATAACAGATAGAAAGACAGATATATATATGAGTATATAGATAGATAGATACTGTAGATAGATATAAATGTATGTATAGCATGGATAGATAGATAGATAGATAGATAGATAGATAGAAAGATAGATAGATAGATAGATAGATAGATAGATAGATGGATGGATAGATGAGGAGTAGTAGCTGAGGCTGTGAGTGTCATTAATAGTGTAGCTCTGTCCTTTCTGTGTTTGCCTGGCTTTGCACATAGGAGATCAATATGGCTGTTTCCCCTTCCCCCCCCCTTCTCTCCCACTCCCTCGGTGCTCTCCCTCTGCTTTTCTTTCTCTTTCTCTCTTTCGCTTTTTCTCTTTCTCTTTCTCTCCCTTTCCTATCTGCAGGTCATGACAATAATATAATCTTTAACCTGGCAACAGGCAGGCAGGTTGATTGGCTTCAGGAGATTGGCACCACTGAAC
>NC_048418.1:23861387-23863816 GCF_013103735.1 Etheostoma cragini | reverse complement strand
CCTGCCCTCTTACCAGACCCCTCTTTTGTAATGCCCATCAAAGCTTGACATCAGTCTGCTGTTTCTCAGTCTGGAGAATCAAAGTGGACGAAATTGGGATGTGCAAAACTTTGTTCAGCCCGGCTTAAGTGCAAAAGCGGGAAAAAGCTAAACTGAGTGAAAAAAGAGCCGGGAGAGGCCATTGATTGAGCGAGGGCAGGCAGGTTTGGGCTTTGTGTGAACCGCCAGATAGAGGCAGGGCAGTGAAAGGATCAATACCGACCTTAATAATTGATAAGTATAAGGGATACAGAGAGCAGGGGAAGAAAGAGAGAGTCAGAGAGCGCTGGTGTTAGAGCTTGTAACAGCCTCTTGTAGGTAAGCAAAGCCAAATCTGTGGTCAACGGCTGAAGACCACGCACCTAAACACACCACGGCACAGGAAGTGGTTTTGAAGAACGCACGTTTATGTCCCAAAACGTCGTGTGAAATATCAACAACAAAAATCGGACACCAACGAGGTCTGGCGTAGACTTTCAGTGCTGAACCCCCCCCACAAACACACACACACACACACACACACACACACACACAGCCCAATTATAAAGCAGAATATAACAATTTTGTAGTGAAATCAGAGCAGCAAGACTGGTATTTAAAGGAAAAAACATGAAAAGATCAGCGCTTAAGAGCATCTTACAGTAGGCAAAGAGCATTAGAGCGTCCAGTAGCCTATTGAGTTGTAGTAATGAGTGCTTTCTGCTCATGTCAGCACATACTTAAAGCAATCCAAGGTTGTGATGTCATTTGATTTTAAAGGTTGCAATGCTTTATGGGGTTTGTAATGCGCCTTTATGGAGGCACGCGAGCACATTTCACCCAGCATGCGTGCGTGCAAATGCTCCAACATGCATGTGTGTGTGTGTGTGTGTGTGTGTGTGTGTGTGTGACTGGGTTATAGAGTGTGTCTGCACTATACATTGTTCAGGCTTATCTGACTCACTCTGAATCGGTATTGATTTCCTCTCCTCTGCTCTCTCTCTCTCTCTCTCTCTCTCTCTCTCTCCCTCCTTGCCTTCCTCCTTTCCCCCCCTTCTTTCTCTTCTGGCTCTGTACCAGCATCAGCAAAGCAGATCCTTTTGCCTTTCACCCTTATTTCATGTCGGCTTGCTCTCTCTCTGTAACAGACAGAACTCACTTTGGCACACTGGAGTGGAATATTTTGACACTGTATGAATGAGAAGAAGATGTCACAATAAAGCATGCAACTTCATGCATATTGTAAAACAACCACAAGCAAAATATCTAAAATGAACTTTCATGACATACAACTGATGCAATTGGATATTTGTGGCAGTTATGACCACAAAGCCCCCTTCTTATAACTCATATCTCACTAATTTACCATCACCAAAATGCATGCAGGGCTGCAACATGGATTACAAAATGTAATGTCTATAATGAGGCTAGGTGGTAGAAATATATATACATATATTAGGCAACAGCCCTCCACTTTGCCTATTGAGTGTAAATTGCCTTAACTTTGTCATGGCAATATTGACTTAAATATGTAATCAGAGAATAATGTTTTTAGGCATCTCTTATTTGGAGTTCTTAATTTGAAACCCTGTAAATCTTCATTAATTGCCTCATGACTGAAGTTAAAGGTGCCGATGTGTCTACTTATTTAAGATTTTTTTATTCAAGAACTTTTTTAATTTAACTTTATTGTCCCCAAGTGTATCACACAGAAACGTGTTGCGAGAAAGAGAGAGACCGTGTGTGTGTGTGTGTGTGTGTGTGTGTGTGTGTGTTAATTAATGCTTCCATATCTGAGCAGAGAATCATTTTAGTGACACCTTATGAGTTCCAGTTGCATCGCTTCCCACTTAGCCAATATCTTATTATTTTATGAAAATGTGAGGCATAAGAAACCGACACGGTTCTGAGTTTAATAATGAGGAATTATTTTTTAAAACGTAGTCCGATAATTGATATTGCACACGTTTTGTCATTTAGTTTTAAAAAAAGTCTTCATATTCTACAACTTCACACTATTAATAATCTCTCAAACTATATTTATGAGTAGCCTACAGCAGGCCGCAACAGTGTTCCTCATCAAATGAAAAGCTGGAATGATAATACATATTCTGATCATTTCTAATAAATACCAAATTAAATAAAACATTTAAAAAATACCTTCGATTGACGCTTCAATAAAACATCTCCAAAAACAAAACCGCTGAATTTAAGTCATCGTCCCTTATAGAAAATGTTATATTCTATGAATAGGTTAATTATTTGTAGAAAAATATTCCTGCCCATGCATTTCTCTTAAGCTTTCCCTCACTCGATTAATTCTCTTTAATAAGAAAATAAAGGCTCTCTGGATTTCAGTGGTCGGTTCATTCGGAGTTGTTCCGGGGTAAATTAACCCCTTTTGGTTGGGG
>NC_048418.1:23859407-23861287 GCF_013103735.1 Etheostoma cragini | reverse complement strand
CATGCCAGAATCTCCTCCCGGCTCTCTAAGTGCTGTCTCAAACCCGACTCGATACTCCCTAATGTAATGACTGAATGCTAGGGCTAATATAGTGATAATTGAATATGTAATGCTTGTTTTCGAACAACTTGTGCTACCGGCTATTTTACAATGCCAACACCACTCTGGTTCTCCTCCATCAGCTCAAACTGCAGCTCTGGGGTCAGCGGAGCGACCCGGGTGGAACCGAGGAGGCCCGGGGCCCGTTCAATACATATTTCAAATAATCAATCGATCCATTTCAAATGAGACCCCCTTCTCACTGCAATAAATAGGACCACAGGGACGCTAAAGCGGGAGCTGCTCATTAGATCGAGCCCTCTTGAGACCAGAACCACAGCCTTGTAGGCTATCTTTAGTTGCCTCATTACTAAATGGGCTTTTCCGAAGAGACAAGCAGGAGTCTCAAGTGGCACTCGCTTGTGTCGTCTCTTCCCCATATGTCCTGGTGTCAGTGATACTGAAAGGTAGGCCTACTTCGCTTAATGTCAACCTCTTGCTGATCCAGAGATTAAATCACAGGATGTGCAGCATGTTAAGTTTTTACTCGGGACTTCTTTAAGAGCCACTCAGCTTTATCTTAAGTGTTTCTTATACTCTGCCTTCCACTGCCTCTCCGACTGTGCACTTATGGAGGATGGTTGTCTGTTGTATTACTGTACGTGTGGTTGCTTGGTAGCAAGCTGCAGCTATGAGGGAACTCTTAGATTGGACAATCTTTCATATTTAAAGGAATCCCCTTGCAGGTGTTTTTTAAGAAACATAAAACTCTTAAAATTACATCCTCTCCTCTATAGAAATATCCAAAATCAATGAATGAGCATGAGTATTTTTCATTTCAAGATATTGCAGACATACGTTGTCTCCTCCTCTACTGAAAAGTCCATCTAACGTTAGGTGGACTGGAGGCTTCAAGTTTCCACATCCGACTCATATATTTGCATATTGACCCTTGATTGGATCAGGTAAACTCACACTGTCCTCCTTTAGCAGGTGGAAGAGGGACGTTGTCAACATTGCACACACATCAACCCGCACTGTGACGCTCAAACATCCAAGTAACAATCAGAAAAAAACATGTTTGACAGAAGAGGAGGAGTTCAGATTTCCATTAGTGGTTGTTTATAGTAAACACAGTGGAGTAGAAGTGGAAGAGGCTGAAATGACGCTGACTTCAGGCTCCAGTTAGGATTTGGTCTGAAGACACTCTGTATGGTGTGTTTTTAGTGGTGAATGTGCAGGAGTAACTTAAGATTATCACATGGCAGCTGTCCTCACAGTAAATCTGTCAATGTGAAATGAAAAAGCAGGTTGGATATGACTGATATCCTCAAAAGGCAGACTAATACCAACATAAAGCAAAATCTATGACTTTACATGCAGTTGCAGGAGTGCATTATGTTTCTTAAGTTAACCCTCCTGTTGTCCTCAGGTCAGATTTGCACCCTTTAAAAAATGTCCATATCTGAAATATGGGTTTCTTTTTAATCAAATTACCACAAAAAAATGGATTAGATTTCATACAACGCCCTTTGCAAATCCAATTAATCACTTTCATTCCTCTGATCTTAACTAGTAGTCCAAATAATTCAAAATTTCTGTTTTTTTTAACTCAAATATTAGGTATAATTCTATATAAATGAGGGTTAATGACCATGGATTCCAAAAAGTAGTAAATCTAGGAAGGTGGCGTTAGTAAAAACTAAAAAAAAAGTCTGAAAAATGGACAAAAAATGTCCACAATTTTGACAGTTTTTGACTCGGGAGGACAACACAAGGGTTAACAAGGGTGTGTGTGTGTGTATGTGTGTGTGTGCAGATGGGGGGGTGGGGGGGGGGGG